>NC_030440.2:16885788-16905788 GCF_001660625.3 Ictalurus punctatus | reverse complement strand
GAGAAAGAGAGAGAGAGAGAGAGAGCGAGAGAGCGAGAGAGAGAGAGTAAGAGAGAGTGAGAGAGAGAGAAAGAGAGAGAGAGAGAGAGAGAGAGAGAGAGAGAGAGCATAAAGAGAGAACAGTAGAAGACTGAGCTACAGTGAGAAGGTCATTTGTTCAGGTCTGTTAAATGTTAAATGTTAAATGTTAAATGTAGTAGTCAGTTTTAAGACTTTAATGAATGAGTCATGAATTTGTTCAAAACCTTAAAACGCCTATTTGCATTTGTTATTAATTTAAGCGTATATATCTTCAGCAGAATGACTCGTCTCTTGGCGCGCGCCGGCTCCAGATTCACACGAGGCTGAAAGAGCAGCTCCAGCCTGAGAAGCTTCAAATGTGAAAGCGCTGAAAGGGAACACGCCTTCCACACACGAAGCACAATTTCAGACGCGTGCAGCGTCTAGTTCCTGTTCTCACTCATGCTACAGCTGCGATAAACCTCGTCCCCTCCCCAGCCTCGCTTTAACTTAACATCACTCGATAACAACGCGTGTCACGGAAACTCCTCCGACACTGGAGACTCCTTCCCCGAGTCTTAAACACACGTCACCTTATCCACCGTTTACTCGCTGTCGTCGTTGTTCCGTCGTCATCCTTCGATTACGCTCGGCGTCCGGCTCCCTGCGTACGCTGTTGCTATAGAGACGATAACGGACATATGAACCTGTCGTACGCAGCCGCGGTACCGTCAGAGAAAATGAATCGACACCATCTGACCAATCAGAATCGCACAGCGCTGTAAATTAGAATATTCACTATGTACGGTATCATGTGATATAAATGTAAAATGAGTGTGTGTGTGTGTGGACAGAGGAAACGTGGTCCTGGACACCGCGTGTTCTGATGAAGATGGATTATGTGATGAGTCGGGGCTAGATAAGACGTGTACGTGAGTGACACGGTTGATGAGAGAGAGAGAGAGAGAGAGAGAGAGAGAGGGTGGGTTGTGTCGTACTGACGCAGTGAGGGCATCGCATCAATTACACTGTCTGTGCCAGCAGGTTACACAGACACACCGCTCCTTCATCTCCTCTATCACAGCGTGTGTGTGTGTGTGTGTGTGTGTGTGTGTTGCAGCAGGACACTGAACCGTCTCCACACTCCCCGACGTTATTTGTGCTCTATCTTCATAAAGATATAATCAATACCCTGCTGCATGCTTCGCCTCACTCACCGCCCCCGCACCAACCCCCCCCCTCACACACTCACACACACACACACACACACACACACACACACACACACACAAGACCTCAAACAGACATACATACAGAACTGTGCCAGGCCCACAGAGGCCCCAATAACACAAGTGTTTGTGAGTGTGAGACCAAAATCAATGCCTTTTGTGAAGCAGCAGTGAGAAAAAACGTGCCTTCTCTTTTCCTTTCCGTCCGCTAAATATAAATCCCGGTGTAACCTCGGACGTTTACTCGCACGCAAAACACACACAGTGATCTAAATCGCCGAATCTGCAGCACCGCCTACATGACGGATCTCGACGTCGTGTCACGTTAAAACACCCCGACGAGCTCCGCCTCTCTTCCGAAACTCTCCGCCGCCGTCGTCGTCGTGACTGTCGTCATGAACCGCGAACCGGATCGAAAACCCCGCCTTCACGCCCGAAAAATGTCTACGGAGCTAGAAAAATCAAATACATTTAAAAAAAAACAAAACACCGGCACTCAAACGGGGCAGGTTTTGGTAGGGGCGACGCGAGAGGTTTTTAAAAGCGTAACAGGAACGCCGGCGGACATCCGTGTTCGATGACGCCGATCTAGAAGAGAGTACGCGCGTATGCGATTCGAGGCACGGACGCGCTTCATTTTAAACGCAGACTCGCAGGGACGGATCAAAATACGAAACGCTTCTTCTCTCACGAGCCTCGGTCAGCGACCCGCTAGTTTCGGGACTCCTGGATTACCGTCCGCTTTATTAGGAACACCTGTACACCTGCGCGTTCGTGCGGTTATCTAAATCAGCCCATCGCGCTGACTGTGTAGCGTTGCCATATGGCAATATTTTAAAATAAATAAATAAATAAATAAAGGGGGGGAAAAAAGGTAATAATACAAAACTATTATTTTGCAACGTAACTGGAAAAAGGCGGCTTTAGCTTTGACATAAGACAAAAAAAAAAAAAAAAGCCATGTCACATGACCAGGAAGTGTCGATTCCGCGTCCTTTTCTGCAGTCACATGGCACGGTGGAGGTCACCACCGGAGGGCTCTCAAAATTTGATTCATTTTTCAATATGTAGGCAAAAACTACTTAAAGGGGGAAAAAAAAAAAAAAAACCCGCAACACTATCTGATATAAGTGAACATTTATTTTTTTTGTCATTTAAACGAGTTTATATATTATAAATGTGACCGGAGCCACGTGGAGCTGGTCTGAGAGTTAACACCGGCATGGTGCGAAAAACAAACAAACAAAAACGTTCATTCAGAAAAGGTTTTGAATTTATCACGGGAGTTAGAGATCCGGTTTCGGAGGATTTTCTGCGGCCCCTTCGTTTCGCGAACCGCTGCTTTAAAAGTACCGGAGCGCCAAGCTTTGTTACTGGACGCTTTAAACCAAAGTCCTCACCAAAGTCATGTCGTATAAGAGGAGAATTAAATCAATGACAAATTGCTCAGGAATACAGCAGCTATTAACTCTCTGACAGTCCATTTATCTCTGCACTGTAGGTTGCTCACGTGTGTGTGTGTGTGTGTGTGTGTGTGTGTGTGTGTGTGTGTGTGTGTGTGTATTCCCAGCCCAATACCTCCAGCTTTTTCATCTTTCTCTCCAGAGACGCCCGGTCCGGGGCTTGCTCGCTTTCGCTGGCTGCTTTAAATCCCGACGTCGTCGCACTCAGCCAATCGGAGAAGGTCCTGAGAGCGTCCTGAGCTTCCCCGATGCTCCTCAGTTCCTCCTGGAGCTGTCGGATGGTCTCCTGCGTAAATGCAGAACAGTACAAGAACCTTTGATTGTCTCTTACAGATTAAAATATATATATATATATTTTTTTTTTTTTAATGATCAGACTCCACATCTACAGGCACAATGATTCCGTCACGATCATTTCATAACATGAACCTCTGTTAATAGGGAGCGGGTAGATTTTCCCGATGGACGTGAGGGAAGCGCGTTTTTTCAGCCGAGGATATACGTACGATCGTCCTCCGAGCTTCGGGAAGCCGACGTGACTCAAATGCGGAATTTCCCCCGCTGTTTTCTTGAGAGAATCGTTGTTGATCTTTCATTTTTGTTCCTGTCATGCCTTATAAAGCACTTCACGGTGAAATCCAGATGCCCTGGCTCTCGACTCCAATTAAGCACACGCGCACGCACGCACGCACGCGCACGCACACACCTATCAGCAGCCCTCGACTGCAGCGCATGTGGCAGCCTGTCGTTTCTCGCTGAATAATTACACACACCTCGAACGTGCCGGGTGGGTGGATGGGGTGTGAGCGCGAGTGTGTTACAGAGGAGGAAAAACGCATTACCGCAGGTAGAAAAGAACAAAATCGTCTTCGGCTGTTGCCACGGCAGCGGAAGTAAAAGAACGGCTCCTTTATTGTTTAATGACGAGCGTAAGACTTGTACGATGATTTAGCTTTCCATTTATTTATTTATTTATTTATTTTTTTTACTCATTCGTGTGTTTTTTTCATCTTTATATCAGAGCAACACGGGGGGGGGGGGGGCGCTGTCTACTGTGACAGACAGAAGGGGGTTGTTTTTCGCGAGCTGGACAATTTCCAGAGTTTAGACAGATGAGAAATTACACTCATCACCGTGTGCTTGCAGCAGAAGCAGCGGTTAGTCAGTAATAGCAGGATTCACAGAGACAGAGATGTTTACATAATAACTAATATATACACACACACACACACACACACACACACACGTATAGTATTCGTCTAGGTTTGTATCCTCACACGTCACATTATCCGTCTTAATTCTGCAAATTATACATCTAGCGACGGCGTCCACACGGACAGCGGTGATCTAATGACTGACCTTATTCTGATTAAGACGATATTCTGATTAAGGTGTTTACATGAGTCGCTTTTAGAATACTCCTTTCATGTTCACGTTTTACGTGTTATAGAACATAGACGGATTGACGGCACACGTCATTACGTCGCCGCGTCACGCCGTCCGACGTCCCTCCAGAATTTCACGTATCGACATACAGTTGGTCTTCGTCATGGTACCGTATACAGTTTTTGGCTGTTTTTATTTAAATTCTTTACGAACGCTTCAAGTGCGGTTAATTATTTGTCGTGCTGTTCGTGCGAATAGACGACCGCTTGAAGCCGTGGGCTGCGTCCCAAACCGCGTACTTACCGTCTATATAGTAGCCGAGATACGTGTATTTCGCTTACTACAGGCCTATAGTAGGTAAGTACGCGGTTTGGGACGCAGCCGAGCTCTCTTGTTCGCCGTAAAACGCTCGAGCGCTGCCGTGTGTGTACGTGTCCTGTCGCACAATGCGGTTAAAACTCTCGCACGACGTTAACAGTGTGATTAAGGTGTGTACACGTCTGTAACGCACGTCCATAACGCGACTAAAACAGAAGTACGCCACACGTCTTAATTCGAGTTGTGTTTACTTCTAGTATGACCTTAATCGGATTAAGGCCATTATAAATGGCTGTTTACATGCTAGTTTCTTAATCAGAGTATCGTCGTAATCGGGTTAATAGTGGAATATTGTCGTCCATGTAAACGCACTGGGTGATAATCAGATTATTATTAAGCCTTTTTAAAAATTTTATTTTTTTTTCCAACTAGTCACATAATTGAGAAATAAAACACTCTGTGTTGTGCTGTTACAGGAAAGCAATCAACAACAGGGTGGTGTGATAAAGCGGAGTGACGGAATTTTCCTGCAACGGGCCTGAAACCGAAAGTGTTTTATTCCCCTTACACCACAGCGATTTGCCAGTTTTACGAGTTTGATTTATTAAAGAACAGGCATTTGTAATGGTTCTCCGTTTAAAGCTACATCTAGCGCCGTCTCGAATCACAAACCGAGTTAGTTCCGACTTGCGTTCTAGCAAAACATATGACGGATATTGTATTTTGTAGCGTTTGTAGCTCGACACCGTAAGCATGCCACTCAAATAGGGGTTTATTTTTGATTTTTAGAATGTAAAATAAAGGCTTAAGACGAGCATCCACGTGAATGACGCAATGATAGTGATTATAATTATAATAAAAATAATCCAAGGAATTATCGTTACATATTCCGTACATCAGGCCCGTATACATGAAATACATCATAAATCAATCGGTCGAGAGCGTACGCTCTAGGCAATGCTGCTAAAAACATTCTTTATTTATTTCAGGTTTATGTTTACATCTTTCTGGCGCTGAGATTAGTTTTGCCTCCAGCCAATAGCAGAGTAACTCACGCGACTCTCCGATAAACGTCGTAACTCAGTTCAGCCATTTCCAAACGGCCCGGGAACTCGGGACGGTCTGTTTTTTTCCGCTTTGTAGCTCGAACACTCAAAGGAGGTGGGAAATGACATTTCTGAGCTCCCAGTTGTTGAAACGATCGTGAAGCATTGTTTTTCCTGACCTGTATGCGCAGGAGGAGGGCGTGGTAGCGGGTGGTGAGCTGAGTGACCCGGGCGCTGACCCGGGCGCTGACATGGGCGTCTTCCACAACCTGCTGAGCTAAAGCACTCAGAGCCTCCATCTCACACTGCTTCTGTACTGCCTCCACCTGCCACTGCTGAGAGAGAGAGAGACAGAGAGAGGACAAGAGAACGAGACAGAAAGACAAGCAGACAGACAAAGACAGAGAGAGAGACAGACAGGCAGAGGAAAAGAGAGGGAGAGACAGGGAGACAAAAAGACAGAAAAGGAGAGAGCGAGACGATGAGATAGAGAGAAAAAGAGACAGATGGAGACAGACAGAAACAGAAAGAGAGAGAGAGAAAGAAGGATAGATTGAGAGACAGACAGACAGAAAGAGAGAGAAAAACAGAGACAGATAGAGAGACAGACAGAAACAGAGAGAGAGAAAAAGAGAGAGATAAAGAGACAGACAGACAGAAACAGAGAGAGAGAAACAGAGAGCGAAAAAGAGACAGATGGAGACAGACAGAGAGAGAGAGAGAGAGAGAGAGAGAGAGAAAGAAAGATAGATAGAGAGACAGACAGACAGAAAGAGAGAGAGAGAGAGAGAGAAAAAGAGAGATAAAAAGAGACAGACAGACAGAAACAGAGAGAGAGAGAGAAACAGAGAGCGAAAAAGAGACAGATGGAGACAGACAGAGAGAGAGAGAGAAAAAGAAAGATAGATAGAGAGACAGACAGAAAGAGAGAGAAAAAACAGATAGATAGAGAGACAGAAGGACAGAAACCGAAAGAGAGAGAGAAAAAGAGACAGATGGAGACAGACAGAAACAGAAAGAGAGAGAGAGAGAGAAAAAACAGATAGATAGATAGAGAGACAGAAGGACAGAAACAGATAGATAGAGAGACAGACAGACAGAAAGAGAGAGAAAAAACAGATAGATAGATAGATAGATAGAGAGACAGAAGGACAGAAACCGAAAGAGAGAGAGAAGAAGAGCCAGACAGAAACAGAAAGAGAGAGAGACAGAGATAGACAGACAGAGACAGAAAGACAGACAGACAAAACGAGAGATCATCTTTATTTTATATACTTTATATATAATTATATCTATAACAAAATACACAATAATTGAAAGCACAATTACTGTAATATATCAATTATTATTTTTCTTTGTTGTTATTATTATTATTATTATCATCATCATCAAGATAAAGTTCTATAGTTTTACTGAGAGAAAGAAAACAAAGACAGAAAGAAAGAGAAGAAAGGATGGCGCTGATTAAAGGTGTGTGAACTGATATCACTGCACCGAGGCCACTTCTGTCCTGATCCTTGTTTACTCTTCATAATCTGTGCTCCAGCTCGGTTTCTCCTTCACCTTCCTTATAAGGTCAGTGCTTCCTGTTCTCATGAGCTCGTTGCCATGGTAGTTAATTATTCTCACCTGTTGCTTGTTCAGCTTCATTAGTTTGTCTGTTTACCTCCTGTGTGTTCCTCTGCCAGGTGTAGAGCTGGATTACTCAGCTGTCTTTCACTAGTAGTGATTTACTTTTCGTTTTTGGCGAGATGCTGTCCTGCATTTAATTTTGGCACCCAAGTTGTCAAAAACACAAAAAATTCCATATGTAAAACATGGACAGGCCACGCCCACAAGCGACACAAGCAACTTGCCACCTGCTAGCATGAACAGTGTTACGCTGTACGCGTCTCTCTCCTCCTTACCAGCAGCTGATGTAGCTGGAGATCTTTAGCAGCACAATCGGAGCGTCTGTGGCTCCTCAGCCTGACTTTGAGCTCGATGTCTACCAGCCACTGGTCCAGGCTCTGGAAGCGTCCCTCCAGCTGCTGCAGTCTGACGAGCGTCTGCTCCAGGCTGGCTCGAGTGTTCTCCAGCCTGTCCTGATACGCCTGCCACTCTCTCTGCGCCGTCTCCAACGCCCTGTCCTCGATCTGAGGGACGCCCCAAGGGATCACCCGCTCCCGGCTGGACAGAGCTGACTTCAGCAAGGCGTGGCCCTCGGAGCAACGTGACTGGAGCATCTGTGGGGAAAAAAAAACAACAACCCGAAGACGTCGACGAGACGACAAGGAGACGAGAAGAGCGCTTTTATGTTCCCTTTTATACCGCACTCACGTGCAGATCTTTCAGGGTCTTCTCCAGTGTGTTCACATCCCCATCCAGGGGTGAAAGGAGACCCAGGTTGCTCTGCTCCTGTTCCAGCCAGTCCTCGAACATGTGCAGACCTCGCTGGTACTCCTGATGGACCAGGACCAGCTCTTCCGCCTTCCCGACAGCGGCCTGAAACGCCACGAGAACACGTTTCACACCGACGCGCACTCTGATTTTCATCCTCGGTTCGTTTCGTAGACATACCTTGGCTTTGTCCTTGATCGCTCCGTATTGCTCGCTGAGCTTCTGTACCTCCCGCTGAGTGGCCGAGTGCTCGGGGAGGTTGGAGCCCTTCGTGGCGATGGTCTCCAACAGGCTCGTGTGACTCAGCACTTCCTCATAAAGCAGCTGTCGGAAATACGTATCGAGATCAATACGCATCATCGAGGCGTTCCGTTTAGACCAATACACACCTCACTGTTTAAGTAAAATCCTTTATATACTATATTATATAGGAAATACAACACGTCATGTCGCGCTGTTGTAGGAAAATACTCAACACCGTTCCTGTTATAACAACAATTACTAATATTTTTTATTAATTAAAGAAGGACACGGCGTACTTTTTAATCCACGTACTGTACGTGCGCAAAACAAGTTACTTCCTGTTCTCACTTACGTCAGAAACACGTCATTCCCTCACCAAACTCATTCTCTCTCTCTCTCTCTCTGTATGTCTCTCACGCTTCCTAAAGTCTTGATGACTCCTTCCGTAAACATTTAAATAACAACTCCCTACAGAAAAAAATAATCAGTGATTATACTTTTTTTTTTTGTTAAATACCAACAAGATTTGTTTATTTTTAGGCTTCGATTGCGTGCAGGCCCCTCCGAATTAGCCGTTACTATAGAAACAGGAACGTATTAGAACGAGTGCGTTCTACATACTCTACATCGCAAACCTGTCGTTTGCAGCCGATCGAAAACGGCTCAATTAAAACCTCCTGACCAATCAGAAACGAGAACTCGACGGTACCGGGGTGTGAAACTCTACGTGCTACGAATACCAGGATATTTATTATCGTATACGAGTAGATTTTTATTGCTCTCCGTCCTGGACACGCAGCACTGCATGGGGCACCTTCGCCTTGCGTAAATTCGCCGTCTTCTCCCTCATCTCGGTGTAGTGTTTATCCGAGTCCCCCAGACTCTCCTCCACTCGTTCCAGCCAGCCCTCGAACTGGCTCACGTCCTCCTGATAGCTGGTCCAGTGAGACAACGCGCCTTCCAGCTGGCTGCGAATACAACACGCACAGGGGGGGGCCAATAAATAAACACTCTCTCACCTGCTACTCACAAACGCGCATGCACCGACTTTCAGGGGAAAAAAACCCCCCGTTTAATATGACCGGACGAACCCGGATTGTTCACGCCAGTCAACGTGCCTCAGCGTGTCACGTCGTACCGTACGGACACGAATCCGCAAGCTTCACGATGATGATGTCTTTTGTGTTGAGAGTAGTGTAATAACGCATTTATATAGCATTTATTAACGTTAAAAATCTGACGCAAGGAACCGTCGTGTTGGTGAAATACGCAAATAAATAATGTTTTATTCCTTTTACACCACAGCGATATGTCAACGCTTACGTTTGTTTATTTTTATTTATTTAAAAAAAAAAAAAGAAGATATGTTGCATTTTTATCCATTTATGGTTACATGTAATGTCCTGGAGCATCCATTATACATATATAAATATACATATATATAAATATATATATATATATATATATATATATATATATATATATATATATATATATATATACACACACACATACATACACACACACACACACACATATATATATATATATGTGTGTGTGTGTGTATATATATATATATATATATATATATACATACATATATATATATATATATATATATATATATATATACACACACACAAAAGAAAGAGAGAGCGCTCGCCGTACAAGCCTCTCTGTAAGTTGTTACTATAGAAACGATCAAAACGTTTTAGGATGATTATTTAGAGCGTTAACATTAATCAGCTCCTGACCAATCAGAATCGAGAACTCGAAGCGTTATGATATAACCTGTAATAACTGCGACAGGACTAAAGTCATGTGACGGTCAACTCCAACCTTTTACACTGAATCGAGGCGGAGAGAAGTGAGTCCCAGGAGTCTTTCAGGTCCTGGATCTGTTTGCGAACCACGGGTACCCCCTCGGCCGAGGTGTTCCTCTGCACCGCTTCCCCTCTGGTGATGAGCATCTTCAGCTGGATCTCCCGTTCCTGGCGTGCCGCCAACAGCTCCTGAAACGCCAGCAACACGACCACTGACTACTGTACTCACAATATCAAAACATCTCCGGTAATGTGACCAGGACTACGACACATCATACGCTTTGCATCTTGAAGGGTTCTTAGGATTGTTCCTCTTTATAAAAGAAAGAGAAAAAAAGCCAGTCATAGCTAGTATTGGCTCACTTGCTAACTAGCCTAGCATGCTCGGAAACGTCTTGATGTGTGAAGAGCAGCAGTACCTCGAGCTGGCTCATTCTGGTAAGCAGCACACTCTTGTCAGCGGTGGGAGCTCGGCAGGTCTCGAGGATCTGCCGGGCTTCTGAAACCCAGCTCTGAAGTTCCTGTAAGCCCTGGGAGAAGAGCTGATGCTCCCCCACTACACGCTCCACTCTGGAGACCTTCTCCTGTGGAGGTCAGGTAAGAAATAAATGTTTTTTTTAGTTGATTGATAGTATGAAATGAAAATGTAGACATGACAAATGCAACTCTGTGCACTTCAGTATTCCGAACACTTCGATATTCCATGCTCTTCGGTGTTCCGTACACTTCAGTGTTTCTTTAACTTTAGTATTCTTTACACTTTAGGATTTTATACACTTAGGTTTCTTTACACTTCAGTATTCCTTATACTTCTTTGTTCCCTTCACTTCAGTATTCCATATGCTTCAGTATTCCCTTCACTTCAGTATTCCCTTCACTTCAGTATTCCCTTCACTTCAGTATTCCCATCGCTTCTGTATGCCCTTCACTTCAGTATGCCCTTCACTTCAACATTCCCTTTGCTTAAGTATTCCATATGCTTCAGTATTCCCTTCACTTCAGTATTCCCTTCACTTCAGTATTCCCTTCACTTCAGTATTCCCATCGCTTCTGTATGCCCTTCACTTCAGTATGCCCTTCACTTCAACATTCCCTTTGCTTAAGTATTCCATATGCTTCAGTGTTCCCTTCACTTCAATATTCCCTTCGCTTCAGCATTCCCTTCGCTTCAGCATTCCCTTCGCTTCAGCATTCCCTTCTCTTCAGCATTCCCTTTGCTTAAGTATTCCATATGCTTCAGTATTCCCTTCACTACAGTATTCCCTTCACTACAGTATTCCCTTCACTACAGCATTTCATATTCTTCAGCATTCCCTTCGCTTCAGTATTCCCTTCGCTTCAGCATTCCCTTCACTTCAGCATTCCATATGCTTCAGCATTCCCTTCACTTCAGTATTCCCTTCACTTCAGTATTCCCATCGCTTCAGTATGCCCTTCACTTCAGTATTCCCATCGCTTCAGTATGCCCTTCGCTTCAGTATTCCCTTCGCTTCAGCATTCCCTTCGCTTCAGCATTCCCTTCTCTTCAGCATTCCATATGCTTCAGCATTCCCTTCACTACAGTATTCCCTTCACTACAGTATTCCCTTCACTACAGCATTTCATATTCTTCAGCATTCCCTTCGCTTCAGTATTCCCTTCGCTTCAGCATTCCCTTCGCTTCAGCATTCCCTTCACTTCAGCATTCCATATGCTTCAGCATTCCCTTCACTTCAGTATTCCCTTCACTTCAGTATTCCCATCGCTTCAGTATGCCCTTCACTTCAGTATTCCCATCGCTTCAGTATGCCCTTCGCTTCAGTATTCCCTTCGCTTCAGCATTCCCTTCGCTTCAGCATTCCCTTCACTTCAGCATTCCATATGCTTCAGCATTCCCTTCACTACAGTATTCCCTTCACTACAGTATTCCCTTCACTACAGCATTTCATATTCTTCAGCATTCCCTTCACTTCAGCATTCCATATGCTTCAGCATTCCCTTCACTACAGTATTCCCTTCACTACAGTATTCCCTTCACTTCAGCATTTCATATTCTTCAGTATTCCCTTCGCTTCAGCATTCCCTTCGCTTCAGCATTCCCTTCACTTCAGCATTCCCTTCACTTCAGTATTCTCTTCGCTTCAGCATTCCCTTCACTTCAGCATTCCCTTCACTTCAGTATTCTCTTCGCTTCAGCATTCCCTTCGCTTCAGCATTCCCTTCGCTTCAGCATTCCCTTCGCTTCAGTATTCTCTTCGCTTCAGTATTCCCTTCGCTTCAGCATTCCCTTTGCTTCAGCATTCCATATGCTTCAGCATTCCCTTCACTTCAGCATTCCCTTCACTTCAGTATTCCCTTCACTACAGTATTCCCTTCACTTCAGTATTCCCTTCACTTCAGTATTCCCTTCACTTCAGCATTCCCTTCACTTCAGTATTCCCTTCACTTCAGTATTCCCTTCACTTTAGTATTCCCTTCACTACAGTATTCCCTTCACTTCAGTATTCCCTTCACTACAGTATTCCCTTTGCTTCAGCATTTCATATTCTTCAGTATTCCCTTCACTACAGTATTCCCTTCACTACAGTATTCCCTTCACTACAGTATTCCCTTCACTACAGTATTCCCTTCGCTTCAGCATTTCATATTCTTCAGTATTCCCTTCACTTCAGTATTCTTTATGCTTCAGTATTCCCTTGACTTCAGTATTCCGTACGCCTCAGCATTCCCTTCACTACAGTATTCCCTTCACTTCAGTATTCTTTATGCTTCAGTATTCCGTACGCCTCAGTATTCCGTACACTTCTGTGATTTTTCCTGCCAGAAAAATTCATTAAACGGTGGACTAAAAACGAAACTTCTTGTTGTTATTATATGAAAACCGGTCTAGGAGATGATACACGCTGTGAATACAAAATCCCAGTAGACGGTAACAGAACCCCTACATGACGTCATATTTCCAGACGGGGAAACATTAGAGACGCGAACGGCGATGCCCTGGAGTAAGAAAAACTTTCTGAGGGGAACTTTCTGCCTCGACGAATGAAAAGATCCCATATCTCCCACAACATTACACGTGAGGAACCGTATTAACTTAGCATCCTCGTTGGCTTCTTGGCTGTATCCGGAGTCGAACTGTAACCGCGCACCCGGAATTAGAAAATCAGGCCTCATGGCAGTGGCCATTGTCTTTTCAACAAATCTCATTGATGGTGCTCTCACGAGACCAGCATTAGGAAACAATTAGGAAACAACATTAGAAATGAAGCACGGATTCACGAGGGTGGACTGGTTTAGACTTTCTGCCTAAAGTGCATTCCTCTGATGAGAGTGTAATAAATCACACGGGGCGATAATGAGAACGCAGAGAACAAACCAACAAACGCAGGTTTAAAGGTCAGCGGTGTTCTGCAGCAGCAGCAAAAAACACAAACACTCGCCACAGAAAACAAAAACAACAACAAATTTTAGCACTATCATGATTACATCAAATCATCAGACAGAGGCGCCGGACTCGATGCTGCTCCTCGCTCGAGATATCACTCGATAAGAACGGGCTTTAATCGAAATCGCTCATAACCGAGAGACGTTTTTTGCTTTAGGCAAACTGCACGCTCGGGTCATTTGAACAGCACGGGATTAGCGTCGGTAGCTACGCCCCTACACAGACGTGTTAGCATGAACGTGTGCGTGTACAGGATTGAAACTCCTTACCTTAGTGCGGTTGCTCAGGGCCAGGTAGCGCGCAGCAAGCTGACAGACCCGGTGCACGAAGCCTTTGCCAGCAGCCTGACCTTCCCACAGGCTGTGAGCTCGCTCTCTCAGCGTTCCCAGCTCCGACTCCCTGGAGCCCATCTCCTCCAACACCGACTGCTCAGCCGGACACGGAGGGAAACGAGGGACGAGACGGGAGATCAGAAGGTGCATACGGTGAACAATATCGGACACAGAGTATTACCAAAAGGCAACACATCAAAGAGATCAAACGAGACAAGATTACTAATGTAGCGAGGTTTTGTGTTTTAACTTCGGTACGTTCTCAGCACGTCGATAATGAAAAGTAATAGCACCCGTGCGTGTTGGATTTCACATTTCGGGAATTTTTCTGTAAACGCCAAACGTGAGCTACGAAAGAAAACACTTCAATCCACACCGTTAATTGGAGCGGCTGAGAAGCGTCCGCAGTCGTTATACAGTACGAGAGCGGCCTCTAGAGGCGAAATAAAAACTATCGCTGACCAATTTTGTCGCGTTATTTGAAGTGTTTTTGATTCATTTTGGACGTCTCTGTTCGTGTTTGTTATTCGGAGAGTTACTTTTTCGTATATCATTTATTGACTTTGATATTTATTACTAGTTAATATATATTAATATTGATTTCATGCAGAAAAAAAAATAAATAAAAGTTCGGTACATTTTCACAGCACAGTCCGGTTTATTTATGTAATAAAGTTCAGCAATATTTTTTTCATTCGGTATCAGTTGATTAATCGGCTATCAGCGGGTAGGTCCCGCCCGACTTAGTTATAATGGTCAAATCCATTATCGCTCGACCGCTAACGTACAGTACGAGCGACCACAGGAAGTACAGAGTAAGCATCTTCCTGCTTCTTTAGATAAAAAAGAAGAAAATACAACACTACACAGACTAAACAGACCGGGAAATCTTTGTCGGATGCGTAAAGAGATTAAAAGAATGAGAAAAGAAAGACAACGGTCGAAGAGCTGAAAATAGAAATGACTTTCTAAAGACGTTATCCATCTTGTACGTGAGAATCTCTTTATCGTGGGTCTTTTGAGGTCTGATGGAGACAAAGCTCTCTCAAACCGCAATTAATTACATCGGAGTCTAATCCTTTACGGAGTAAGACGTCTGACTCGGCAGAATCAACACCGAGATTTGATTATCTCGTACGGAGAGGGACCTTTATTAAACCGTTCAAATCGAACGCTAATCCCATTAAACCCCACGCCTAACTCGTTCATTCAACTTTTTTTTTTCTTAATAATAGTGTTTCCTTTCAGAATCAGAGTAATTACTAGATGAAAACTCAGAGATGTTCATCCTCCTGTTTCTATAGCAACGCATACCATGTCCAAATGGAGGCCCCGATTGCTATAATACTGTACACAGTGTAAAAGTTAGCATCCCCCTTGTTTTTGCACAATAAAACGATGCGGGTTTTTATATTTTATCTCCCCAAACACACAGAGTAAATATTACAGCAATTGATTCTCGGTCAGCAGCTCTCTTTATCGGCAAGCTCAAAAGTTAGCATCCCCGTTGCCTAGTTCATTCATCTCAGCGTGTCTCATTAAGGTGTCTGATGGCAACGTTAAACTCTCGAAAGGAGCTTTGCTGTGAGCAGCCGAGCTAAGAGTCAGTGGGAATCAGGATAACAGCACTCTTACATTCTAAAATAAGAACATGTTGACTTTTTATGGAGACGGAGAAAAGGATAAAACATGATCAGAGTGGAAACATTTAGAAACAGAAGACACAGAAACACACCACAGAGACTTCTCTGCTACTTCCTTTATTACGAGATTTATTACTAACATTGCTCTAACAATCGCTACAGAAAGACACAGCTAGGGAGTTTAGTGTAGGTAGGTAGTTTAGTGTATGTAGGTAGTTTAGTGTCGGTATGTAGTTTAGTGTAGGTAGGTAGTTTAGTGTAGGTAGGTAGGTAGGTTAGTGTATGTGGGTAGGTAGTTTAGTGTAGGTAGGTAGTTTAGTGTAGGTAGGTAGGTAGGTTAGTGTATGTGGGTAGGTAGTTTAGTGTGTGTAGGTAGGTAGTTTAGTTTCGTGTAGGTAGGTAGTTTAGTGTAGGTAGGTAGTTTACTGTATGTGGGTAGGTAGTTTAGTGTAGGTAGTGTAGTTTAGTGTAGGTAGTGTAGTTTAGTGTAGGTAGGTAGTTTAGTGTAGGTAGGTAGTTTAGTGTAGGTAGGTAGGTAGTTTAGTGTAGGTAGTGTAGTTTAGTGTAGGTAGGTAGGTAGTTTAGTGTAGGTAGTTTAGTTTAGTGTAGGTAGGTAGTTTAGTGTAGGTAGGTAGGTAGTTTAGTGTAGGTAGGTAGTTTAGTGTAGGTAGTTTAGTTTAGTGTAGGTAGGTAGTTTAGTGTATGTAGGTAGTTTAGTTTAGTGTGTGTAGGTAGTTTAGTGTATGTAGGTAGTTTAGTTTAGTGTAGGTAGGTAGTTTAGTTTAGTGTAGGTAGGTAGGTAGTTTAGTGTATGTAGGTAGTTTAGTTTAGTGTGTGTAGGTAGTTTAGTGTATGTAGGTAGTTTAGTTTAGTGTAGGTAGGTAGTTTAGTGTGTGTAGGTAGTTTAGTTTAGTGTAGGTAGGTAGTTTAGTTTAGTGTATGTATGTAGGTAGTTTAGTTTAGTGTATGTAGGTAGTTTAGTTTAGTGTAGGTAGGTAGTTTAGTTTAGTGTATGTATGTAGGTAGTTTAGTTTAGTGTATGTAGGTAGTTTAGTTTAGTGTAGGTAGGTAGTTTAGTGTATGTAGGTAGTTTAGTTTAGTGTATGTAGGTAGTTTAGTGTATGTGGATAGTTTAGTTTAGTGTGTGTAGGTAGTTTAGTTTAGTGTGTGTAGGTAGTTTAGTGTGTGTAGGTAGTTTAGTTTAGTGTGTGTAGGTAGTTTAGTTTAGTGTGTGTAGGTAGTTTAGTTTAGTGTGTGTAGGTAGTTTAGCGTGTGTAGGTAGTTTAGTTTAGTGTGTGTAGGTAGTTTAGTTTAGTGTGTGTAGGTAGTTTAGTGTGTGTAGGTAGTTTAGTGTAGGTAGGTAGAGGTAGGACAGTTATCGTCACTCTGACACTGAATCTCTGAATCTCTGAATCGCAGAAATTGAGTGATGTTAAAATCCCTTCAGTAAATTATTACTCACTACAGCTAATTAAGTGAATCAATTGACTTCCTGATGTCTGAGCAAGCGTGTTTAACGAGAGGAGAGCGGAGAGACGGTGTGTGGTTGTAGTTAACAGCACACTGGTGTAATTAGCGCTCCGTACCTGCAGTTTGCTCAGCTCCAGTCTCTTAGCGGGGAGATCGTGAAGACGAGCGCTGCTCTCCTGTACACTGATCTCTGTTCTGTTGATCCAGTCCTGAAGAGGCTCCACACTCGCCTCGAACTCCTGCATCTGACACTGCAGACCCTACACACACACACACACACACACACACACACACACACAAAAGCCACACACCTCTCTGTTTCTGTACCTTTGGGTAATGTGCCTTCATTAACATTGTGCTTACACGCTAAAATATTTTCACCCTGCAGCAATGCCAGAGGAATCATACTGCTGCTGCTTTCAAATATCGCTTCAAATATTCTCACGTATTGCTGCGAATGTGTCGTGATTAAAATCATTACAATATTAGCATTAAATAATATGTTTTCATTAATTCCATAAATTTGTGCCACAAATTCTCACTGCTTCTAATCCCAGCCATCACGTCATTTTGCATGAAATTCACATCACGTGCTTTCGACCGTGTCCCGCCTTTGCTCCGCTACCCGACTGTGTTCACCTGTTTCATGTTCATTCATATTTCTCTGTATTCCCGCGTTAAGTCGAAGCCTTAATTTTCTTCAAGCTACAGGCTTGAAGGCCGTGCACAGTCGTAGCAACGGCTCAAAATGTTGTGCATGAAAACATTTCCAAGTTATCGGGAAGAGACTGTTACTCGCTACAGGAAGAAAATATTAACTGTGAGGGTGCCAATAATTTTAAAACCAGTATTTAGCAGAAAACCGAGTTTGCCCATAGGATATCACTCATAGCACGTTTCATTCATGCTGTATATTCATGCTCGCTTGTTTTTATTTAAGCATCTTGTCCGAGTAGTACCTGTAAAACGGTCTCTCTCTGCTTCAGGTTGTCCATCAGGTTCCTCCAGTCATCCTTGGCGGCGTTGGCTTTAGCCCTGACCGCCTCCACCCTGTCAGCGGACACCACGGCGCCGAGCCGATCCCCGTGGGAGAGCACGCCGTTTAATCGGGCTTGGCCCTGCTCGCTGTCACTCAGGAACTCCTGCGGAGCACAAACGAGCGAGACGTCGCTCAGACAGACCGAAAGGGCGCGAAGTCCGAGCGCGGTCGCATCCACACGCTGACAGCGCGACCCCCCCCCCCCCCCCCCCCGCACCCGTCTCAGCACCATCTGTGATGCTCGCACGTGCAGCCTCGTCACGTCCCCTCGGCTCAGATCATATCGACGCGGCAGAGCGTGCGATACTGCCCGCCATATTGAGAGCAGAGTGGACTCGACCATGCAGAAACATTGTTCCACATTCAAAACGTCCTCGATGATAAATAAATAAAAGGAGTGGCCTGCGTTTCTCCGCGCATCGATCTCTTCACGCCTCCCTCGTTATCCCGCTCAAACCGAACGTGCGCTTCGCTCTGCAGTCGTACATCATTCCCACGCACCCGCGCCGACCAGCGTCCTCATGGCTTTTCCGCTCCTAATTGAGGCCATAAAACAGACCACTCTGGCATGTCCTTGGCTATTTTGGCGGCTTCATAAAGTGGCCCATGGGACCTGTGAAAGGCCTGTCACTTTGTCAAAGCCTGGCTCGTATCTGGCTGGCAAAAAAACAGAGACGACCTGCTGGGGCCAATCTGGCGCTCTTCCAAGACTTCTGCCGCCGGCCGCTCGCTTCCCAGCCGTACTCCGGCTCCAGTCACAACCCTCGCCTTTATCTACCGAATCCAAACGATTCACAAAATCCGAATCGTTCCTCGGACCGATTCCACGGAGCGTCGTTCTTCAGTTCCCCGCTCACACCTTTACTTCCTCCCCTGCGATTAGTTCTCATTTACTCTTTGACGCACAAACACGGAAGAAAACAAAAAAAATCTTAATCTTCTTATCCTGTCCTACACGACCTCGCATTAAATGCGATTCGAGACATCGGGAAGGAAAATCGAGCTGGGTAGGAAGTAGCTGCGATCGTCAGTGCTGCTTCCGACTGTAGCTCGTAAAGTTAGCTTGCTTTGCTAATCTATTCGAAGAAAGAATGGAGCTAGTATGAAGTAACTATCGAGCTTAAGAAGCTTAAAAAAAAACAAACTGGACAGGCCACGCCCACAAACAACAAACTACACGCGACATGCAGGATAAAGAGGAACTTTGAATGTAGGAACAACCATTTTTCACTAGGGAAAGTTCATAAAAACAACATCATGATACCTGAAAACATTTCACAATAAACGATGTACACCATGATACTCAGGCTGCTTTTTGTATTTATTTATTTTTTGGGCTGAATTCCGTTCTCTGATTGGTCAGAAGGTGTTGATTTGTTTCTCTACAACAGCAGCTCTGACAGGAGCACAGCCGCAAATCTCTCTTAGACTAGTTTCACTCATCCTAATACATTATATATTCATCGTTTCATTATTATGCATAGGCCCGTCTCGATAATTCCGTCGTGGACCTGTGGTAGGATATACGGACGCGACGGCGGTCGTTATTACCGACCTCGAGATCGCCCGTCGTGTTCACGTGCGAACAACGAACGTCGCCGACATTTTAGCCGTCCGCGCCGCTTCCGTCCTCTCGTCCGCTCCGGTGCCGTCCGACTTCAATCGGATGAAAACTTCCGACGTCGGTGGAATTTAAGATAAAAACACACATGGGAGTTGAAGGCGCGTCGCGAGCACTAGCGGCGGTTTTAATCGAGACACTCTGAAAACAACGGGTCGGATATTAACGGTGCAGTAACGGTGTTTTTAGAAGAAGGTAGATGTAGAAAGAATAGCTGTGGTGTTTCAGATAATCCAGTCGTGGTCGGTGACGCGGGGGATCGAGGAGGCGTTTAATCTGCGTGAGCTGAAGCGGAGCGGCGACGGAACGGCGGTGAACTGAAGCGCTTTACTAGCGGGTTAATGAATCGACTCGCCCGAACGCTTCCTATACACACGCGAGATTAATCAGATATTTACGCACGACATAAACACAATATTACAACTCGCCGACGCGCTAAACGACGCCGACGCATGAGCCAAGCTGAACTTCAGTACGGCGCCGGGGTGGAGCGGGTAAGTCACGTCGTGAATACGCTGTTTCCATAACGACGCACTAAAACACGCACGATGAAGAACTACAGCGTAAAGAATTCTCAGTAACGT
>NC_030440.2:16875788-16880788 GCF_001660625.3 Ictalurus punctatus | reverse complement strand
GTGTGTGTGTGTGTGTTTTTAATCTAATCTCGATCTGATGCACAAGAGCAGAAGAACTCCCCAGCACTCCTGTTTCTATCACATGAACATCTGCGATTTCGGTATTTGCTGCTATTTCTTTATTTATATATAATTTAAATATTAGTATATATAATCCCGTTCTTTCTCTTTTTAGTTTATATACATGTATATATATTAGATTTGTTATATTTATTTTTTCTGATTTCCTCGCCGGCCGGTAAAAAAAGCGAGAATTTCATCGTGTAAAACAATAAAGTCTCCAATCTTACAGACACAAAAATATATCGTTTTAAACATTTTAATTAATAAAAAAAATTAATTAAAAATTTAATAAAAAAAGTCTATTATTAATCATATTAAGAAATAAATGAATAATAAGTGTGTGTGTGTATATATAAAATATATTTTAAAATTTTAAAAATATTTTTATTTATTTAAAATATAAATAAACAATTTACCAGTGAAGAAAGAAAGAAAAACTTTTATATATATTTTAATATTATATATCAATTTTAAATATTAAGATTAAGCTGTTTGCACTCAGTCTGTAATTATTATTATTTTTTTTAAATTACAAACATTACAAAGTTTAATGAAAAGGCATCATAATATCAGTGGTATCTGTAGAAACTAGTTTAGTGTGACATCACGATGTCGAGGTCACATGGTCACATGGCCCAGCCCCACGCGGAACAGTTCAATAAGGGATAAACGCATGCATTAAAAATCTATATCCTCAACGTATACGTTTCTGTAACGCTGCTTTTGGACAACGTTCATTGTTAAAAGCGCTATACAGATAAACACCGAATTGAACTGAATTAAAATAGGCAGCAATTTAACGCAGAAAAATCTTAGCTAATTTCATTTTTTAAATATATATATATATATATATATACGTATATATGTATAAATATATAAAAGTGTCACTGAAACTCACTTGTAGGTCATGAATCTACACAAAACAGCCCATAATACTGAAGCAGAGGGAACAAATGTATACATTTTCCAACATTATTTACAAAAGAACATGCTCGTGAATGAGATCTTTTGAGAAGAGAAATAGTTACGAGCTAAAATGTTTTTGTTTTGCTGATAAAAATAAATAAATCATCTTTTACGCAGAAGGTCTCAGTAGCTGCGTTTACTGCTCTGGGTTTACTGCTCCATGTTGCCCCCTAGTGGAACAAGTGAGAATCTTTCAAATCTTTTTTCACAATTTTACATTTTAAAATGTATTTTGGTGATCTGGATTAAATTCTTTATCAGGTTAGTGTGTATGTTTGACGCCGCCAGGGTGTGCACTTTACTCATGTGGGCATTAATTTTTAATTTTTTAAATTTTTTTACATAACATGTATAAAATAAAATAAAAAAACCCTGTTTTTAGCCAAGATTTTGACTTTTTTTTTTTACAATAAATTTTTTAAAAATTCTTTTTAGTTTATTTAACAGCATTCCTGCTGATTTTGAGTACAAATTGTCCATTTTGTATCTCACAGTCTTGCCTAGTTTTGTTTAGACCATGCAGTACCTTTTTGAAATCCTGTACACTACCTGAAAAAAAGAAAAGAAAAAGTAATGGCTCTTGGTACAACACTCAGTAGAAATGCTGTGACGTCTGTAATATCATTTCAGGATGCAAGCAATTAAAAAGAAAAAGAAAGAAAGACACAGCTCCATCTTATTCCTGTGCAAACACTCTTAGAAATCATTTTTAAAAACCGAAAGGTACCAAACGGCATTTTCCCCATATCGCTGATGAGGTTTAGTGAAAATTATTTTTAATAATCCGTCAATTATGGTTTTATTCTAAAAGGTAAGCTTGGGTGGTAGGGTAGGAGTAGGAGAAGGGGGCGTGGCTAAAGTTCGAAGACTGCATACACTTCAGGTTTGATTGATATTTTATTTAAAAATCTCTCACTTTAACCAGCTCTCTTTGGGACCCGGAGGACACATAAACGTGCGCAGTATATCATGTTATCGTTCTAATATCGTAAACCGGTATGGTTCCAAACTCACTCCTCCTCCTCCGTTACCTTAGCGACGGTCCAGCCCTCCACCGCTTCGGCGCCGCTGTTCCGCCTCTCGGAGCGCTTCAGCCCGTCGCTCCACTCCCTCAGCTGCCGCTCGAGACGCCCCGTGTCTTCCTCGAGCTGTTCGGCGAGCCGAAGCCGCTCGCGCTCGGCCCCGGTCGCCACCGTGACGGCGTTCTCCAGGGTGTCGCGCGCCCTCAGTGCCTGCCCCTCCCACTGCCGCAGGGCGCGCGCCAGCGCCAGCACCTCTCCGTCCATGAGCTCGCAGCCCGCCGCCGCCGTCAGCCTGCACGCGCTCTCCGCGCTCAGCCGCACGCGCCGCAGACGCTCGCGCCCCTCGCGCGCTCCCTGCGCCACCAGCTCCTGTCAGAGAGCGAGAGAGAGAGTGAGAGAAAGAGAGTGCGAGAGCGAGAGAGAGAGAGAGAGGGCGGGGATTGGAGGTAAAGTTGCTACGGTAACTGCCGCATGAACGGCTCGTGACGTTTCCGGCGGGAACCGGGGCTATTTATCGCGCGCTTCTAGTTACCTCCTGCCTGTCAGCAGTTCCCTTCTCTCTCTGTCACTCTGTGTGTGTGTGTGTGCGCGCGCGTATAGAGAGAGAGAGAGAGAGAGAGAGAGAGAGAGAGCGACGTTTTTTGGTCCTTACCTCTCTACCTCTCTCACTCTCTCCCCTGCTCCCCCCTCTCTCGCTCTCTCTTTCTCCCCTTCTCTCTCTCCTTCTCTCTCTCTCCCCATCTCTCTCTCTGTCTGTCTGTCTCTTTCCCCTTCTCTCTCTCTCCCTTTCTCTCTCCCCTTCTCTCTCTCTCTCTGTCTGACTCTCTGTCTGTCTGTCTCTCTGTCTGTCTGTCTCTTTCCCCTTCTCTCTCTCTCCCCTTCTCTCTCTCTCTGTCTGTCTGTCTCTCTGTCTGTCTGTCTCTTTCCCCTTCTCTCTCTCTCTCTCTCTGTCTGTCTGTCTCTCTGTCTGTCTGTCTCTTTCCCCTTCTCTCTCTCTCTCTCTCTCTCTCTCTCTCTCTCTCTCTCTCTCTCTCTCTCTCTCTCTTTCTCTCGGTTAAAGAGAAGAATCACACTTACACACATGTTCTGCCTTTTCATTATATCCACCGGAGCTAAAAGGCTAATACAGGCTGATTAATACATAATGGAAGATTATAACCAATGACATTTCCCCCTTTTCCCCCCTGAGGCGCTCACACACACACACACACACACACACACACACACACACACACACACACACACACACACAGAGAGAGAGAGAGACTCCTCACTACATCAGTTATACATTCCTTTTCAATTCCACCATTGAACTATTTACTGTATGTCACATACACCGATCAGCCATAACATTAAAACCACCTGACTAATATGGTGTAGGTCTCCCTCTCTCTCCCAGTGCCACCAAAACAGCTCTGAGCCGTCGAGGCACGGACTCCACAAGCCCTCTGAAGGTGTGCTGTGGTATCTGGCACCAGTCAGCCCTGTACGCTGTGAGCTGGCCTGCATGGATCAGACTTGTTTGTCCAGAACGTCCCACAGACGCTCGATCGGATGGAGATCTGGGAATCCAAGTCAACACCTTGAACTCTCTGTCATGTTCCTCGAAGCGTCCCTGAACTATTTTTGCAGTGTCTCAGGGGTACCGTGAAGGGGTGTACTTGTTCTGCAGCAGTGTTTAGGTACTGTAGGTGGGACGTGTCAAAGGAACATCAACATGAACACCAGGACTCGAGGTTTCCCAGCAGAACATTTCCCAGAGCATCACACTGCCTCCACCGGCTCGCCTTCTTCACATAGTGCATCCTGGTGCCATCTCTTCCCCAGGTAAGACACACACACACACACACACACACACACACACACACCCGACCTCCACATGATGTAAAAGAAAACGTGATTCATCAGACCCGGCCACCTTCTTCCGTTCCTCCATGGTCCAGTTCTGATGCTCACGTGCCCATTGTAGGCTCTTTCGGTGGTGTACAGGGGGTCAGCCACAAGACCTGCTGTTTTAGAGACGCTCTGACGCGGTCGTCTAGCCATCACAGTTTGGCCCTTATCAACGTCGCTCAGATCCTCACGCTTGCCCATTTTTCCTACTTCCAACACGTCAACTTCAGAACTGACTGATCACTTCCTGCCTAATAAATATACCCCGCCCCTCGACAGGTGCCACCGTAACGAGATAATCAGTGTTATTCACTTCACCTGTCGGTTTTAATGTTATGGCTGATCGGTGTTTTCCTCCGTATGACCGCAAAAAGATCTCATTATTAGTGCCAATAATTCTGGAGGTCACCGCATACGATGAGTAAATTATAAGCTGCAGCTTCACAGAAAAAAAAAAGAGCAGTCTCTGAAATATCTTTCCTGTAGACTGACTCTTACACACACACACACACACACACAGCCAAGGGCAAATAAAAGTCCATCAAGCTGATCAATAAGTACAATCAATATTTTTCTCACATCATTTTTCCTTCTCACACATTTTCCTCGAGTGAGATACGAGTGAGAATGAAATACAGAGAACAAAGAATGATCTAGAAAACGATCCGACCTGTCCAGAGTAGAGACGAGGAAACAACCTACCTGTTTTCTTCGCTCGCAATTTTACGTCTGTGTAACATTCTGCATTCCATGAATAAATAAATAAATAAATAAATAAATTCGTCTTTCATTTTATTTGTTGAAAAAAAATTAATAAAATCATTTACTCCTCTTCGAGGCTGATCCTGATTATACAGGTTTGGGGTTTTTTTTTTTTCCTAACAGTTACCGTAAACGCCATTTTTAAAGAAAGGGGGCGGGGCTACATACAAGCTCAGTGAGTGATGTCGCTGAATAAATCACACTCGCTTTGAACCCATCGCATCCGAGATCAGAGGACGACGGCGACGACACTCGCTCGGTATGCGGTTGTCATGGAAACGTTTGCGTCAAACT
>NC_030440.2:16755788-16870788 GCF_001660625.3 Ictalurus punctatus | reverse complement strand
ATTTGTCTCTTTCCATTTCTGTCATTTCTGTCTCTCTCGCCATCTTTTTATCTTTCTCTATCTCTCTCACCCTTTCTTTTTGCTCTCTCTATCTCTCTCAATTTCTGTCTCTTTCTCCATCCAAATCTCTCTCTATATCCTAATTTGTCTCTTTCTATTTCTGTCTTTCTCTCCATCCCTGTCTCTCCAGCTCTCTCAATTTCTGTCTCTTTCTCGCTCTCCATCCAACTCTCTCTCTCTATATCTCAAATGGTCTCTTTCCAATTGTGTCATTTGCCTCTCTCTCTCTCTCTCTCTGTCTCCTTATCTCTCTCTCCATCTTTCTCTTTCTCTCCATCTCTCTCTTTCTCCGTTTCTCCCTCTCAATTTCTTACCTCTCTCCAGTTATGTCTCTCTCCACATCTCCATTTTTCTTTTTCTCAATGTGTCTCTCTTGTTACGTCTCTGGACGTACTTCTCTTTTCACAGATACGCAGAACTGCGTTCGCGCTATGGTCCGGAGAACGGGAGTTTCAATCCCAACCAAGTCTATAGAGCAAAATAGGCGTGCTCTCTGGGTGGGAGGGGCATACTCTCTCTCTCTCTCTCTCTCTCTCTCTCTCTCTCTCCCTTGTCAATCACGACGACACTAGCCAATCTTATATACTGAGGAAACATTTTATTTATTTATTTGTTAAAAATCCAACACTACTGTATTATTGGCCGTTTGTGAGCAAACCTACATATCGTGATTATATATATATATATATATATATATATATATATATATATATATATATATATATAGTATTTGGCAGAAATGCTATCAGAATCGTGATATTATATATTTGTACTATTACTCTGTACTCTATTTGTACTCTATATTGTAAGCTTTGTGTTCGTATGCTAGCTTTGTGATTTGTGTGTACATGCTTTATTATAATCGAGGTAGAGCTTCACCCGTCCTGTAGGGCGGCGCTCTCCTCTAAACACCGCACTCTCTGTCTGCAGGCCACGGTAAATCCATCCAGCGCCTGCTGACACGAGGCCAGACGCTCCAGCACCCCTCCAGCCGCAGATCTAGACAGGTGTGTAAGGAGCTTCTCTTCTTCTTCATGAAGTCTGTTCAGGCGTTCCTCACCCTCTCTGACCTGCTCCAGAGACACCTGAAGCACGGGGGGACGTGTCACAGGAATTCGGCAGTTTCTCTAGCCAAGGTAGAACTGTTAGGCTTCATTTGAATACTTTAAAAACCTTTAAAAACAGTACAGTATCTGAGCGATTTGAGCACAAAGAAAGAATGGTTTGTTCAGGGGGGAAAAAATACTTAAGTATAAACAGGAGTACCGTGTCAAAACTGTACGTTTATAAACAAAATATTTGTGTGGAAAACTCTATATCTGTCTATATCACACATTATCACACACTGCCGGTCAAAAGTTTGTGGACGCCCGACTGAAATGTTTCTCGTGATGTTAAAAAGCTTCTGATCTGAAGGTGTGTGATTAAACGTGTGAAATCGGTGTCGTAGACAAAAATAGAATCGTCCCGACGTGTTCATTTTTTTTTTCATTTTATTTACAAAAAATATTCGGAAAAGCAGGAGATAAGAGTCCGGCGTCGGCGGGAACTCCTTTAATACTGTTTAAAAATCATCTCGGGGAAACTCCTCAAGAAATCGCTCGAGAAAACGCAGAGAAAACATTCCTGGAAGTTCTAGACGAAAAGGGCGTCGACTTTGAAGATGATAAAATATTAAATTATTCTGATTTATTCGGGATTTTTTATCACGACATAATTCCCATAGTTCCACTTGTGTTACTCCAGAGATTTGATGACTTTATTATTATTATTCTAAAATGTGGAGAAATAGAAATAAAGAAACTTTTGACCGATAGTGTACATTTATTATTTTTAAAAAATATAAAATAAAGTTTGCTAAAAAATAAAAATAAAGAGTGTGTCTAAACATTTGACCGCTAGTGTACTTTTAAAAATTTTTTTTAAATTACATTAACTTCAGTTTTATAAACAGCAACTGAGGCTAAAGCTAATCTAAGATAAATATGAAATGCTTTAAATTCCGGTTCCCTCAACCGAGTAAAGAATAAAACACTCGGCGTCATGCTGTTATAGGAAAATAATCCACAACGAAGTGGTGTGACGAGGCAGAGTTGCCACGTAAACAACAGCACATCCCATAATGTCTTATTCCTCTTATACCACAGCAGTGGGCCAAGTTCTCTTTACTTGAATTTACTAAGCATGACTTTTTATCCATTTATAATTACATAGCAGCTCTAAACAGCTGTTCCCTCATCAGACTTTTCTTCCCTCCCACCAATAAACAAATAAATAAATAAATAAAATAACACAGCTTGTCCTGGTAGTAAAAACTCCACTTACGTCCCAAGCTTTGGTTAACAGGTGAAGGTCCTCCTTTACGCCACTTACACCAAAGCCCAATATCTTTGAGGCATATTTAAAATTTTAGCGGATCGTGATGCTTTCGATTCCTCTGGGCATCCGTTTTTTCATTCGCTTGATTCGTAGGATTTATTGACGTGAGGCCAGATTTAGTTTTAGATTGTAGTGCGTTCCCCCCCCCCGTTCCACCCTCGAAGGTGAATCGTGTATAAATGTGGTGCTACCTTGAGCCTGTGCAGCAGAGCGGTAACGTCAGGAATGTCTCCTGCGTCGTCAGGGCACTCCTCGGTACCTGCTCTCAGCTCCGAGAGCCAAGTGTGGAAATCCTGTGCGAGTTCTGTGAGCGAGACAGCACACACGAGTAAAGGATGAGACACGGACAGAGACAGAGAGGAGGCGACGCCACGGACGGTCAGTTTATGAGTTTACGAGAGCCGAGAGCAGATGGTCTGTGTGGGCGGGTCCGAAGAGGAAAAAAAAAAAAGAAGCTGTCTGTTGCCCTGGTAACGAAGCCTAATCGGTTCCCGATGAGAGCTGTCAGACTGCCGTGTGCGTGGCAACAGGTAGAACCTCTCCGGCTGTGGATGGTGAAAACGTACCGTTAAAACCGTGCAGGAGCGTTTCCTGTAGCGTTCGGAGGATCCGGTCGGAACGCCGAGCGGCCGCTTCGCTCCGCTTCACCAGCTCGGTGACGCTCTCACCCAGAGCGGTCAGCTGCTGAGCCGGGTAAGCTCTACAGAGCACTCGCAGAGACTCGGCCGTCACGTCCAAACCGCCGTCCACCTGCTTCAGAGTCTTCTGGAGCTCCTGAGATAACAAAACATCCAGAACAACATTTAACCATCAATCCAAGCTGTATATGATTTATAACAGAAGCAGACTTTCCATCAATCCCAAACAGGAACAATGAATAGAAAGATCCAGAAAAATGTATGAGCTGTATAGATGACGCTTTTAATCTTTTTTTTTTAAATTCATTATACGTTTTTTTTTGTTGTTGTTGTTTTGCCAATTTTTGACCATTTTCTGCCATTTTCTAGTGCATTCCTAATAAATATAATGAACTGATGTTGACTGTAGACTTCTCCTAACGTTAGACTGAACACGCACTGCTTTCTGGATTCTGATTGGTTCGGAAGCCCGTCGATTCGTTTTTCCCTAACGGAAGCTCTGACAAACAGTCGCGCAGCTGCAAATCGCACGTTTGTATTAACGCGCTCGTTCTACCGCGTCATCGTTTCCATGGCAACAGCGATGCGCATCGTTATGGGTCGGTTTGTTTTATAAGGACGCGTTTATCTAACGCGGATGGAAGGAGTCTCCAGTGTCGGCGCTTTGTAAGTCTCTCGGTAACATGACGAGCTGCGTTTGTTTTCGTTTCGTTTCGGGTCTCGTCCGCTCCAAGCGAGAAAGGACAGCGAGGCGAGGGAACAACCGTTTATAGCTGCGACGACGCACGCGAGAACAGGAACTTGTTCCGTGACATTAAACGTGACGATAAACGGATGAAAAAGGGGGCGTGGCGTTCTTTAATAAATAAAAATGTGTCGTTATTGACAAATCATAATAAAGAGTGGGATAGAGGAGATAAAACAGTTATGCATCCACGTAAGCATCGATAAGGTTTTGTTTTGTCTAATTATCATCAAGAGGGAGGGACAAAAGAGAGGCTGATGAGGGAACGGATGTTTATAGTTCGAACAGGAACTCATTTGTTTCTCGTCACAAAATTTGACAATAAATGGATAAAATACCACTGGCGTGGTGTTAGAGGAATAAAACACTTCAGGAACATGCTGTTACGGAAAAATCCCCATCTTCGTTGTGGTAACAATAAATCCGCTTCATTACGCCACCGAGTTGTTGATTATTTTCCTCTCGCAGCATGCACCCAAGTGTGTTAATGCTTACTCATAACGTATAAATTCCCCAAAATGCACTAAAAAAGTGTCATCGGAAAATATCGTTAAAATAAAACGCGTCAGCGTCTATGAACGCACGCTGCCGGTCAAAAGTTTGTGGACGCCCGACTGAAACGTTTCTCGCGATGTTAAAAAGCCTCCGGTCTGACGGCGTGTGATCAAACGTGCGAAATCGGCGGCGTGGACAAAAATAGAATCGTCCCGACGTGTCCGTTTGTTTTCATTTTATTTGCAAAAAAATCTTTATTTAAACGGACGACTCGGAGAGAAATATTCGGAAAAGCAGGAGATGAGAGTCCGGCGCCGGCGTGAACTCCGTTAATCCTGTTTAAAAAGCATCTCGGGGAAATTCCTCAAGAAATCGCCGGAGAAAACGCCGAGAATACATTTCTGGAAATTCTAGACGAAAAGGGCGTCGACTTCGAAGACGATAAAACACTCAATTATTTCGGAATTTTTTTTCATCACGACATAATTCCCATAGTTCCATTTGTGTTACTCTAGAGTTTTGATGACTTTAATATTATTATTATTACTCTAAAATGTGGAGAGAAAAATAATAATACAGGACGAGTCTAAACTTTTGACGCGGATATGAACGTTACCTAGCGCTCTCTTGTCGCAGGATGAGACGAGTGCGATTTAAGTATCTGGGTCTGTATGGTTATTTTCGCCCCGAGTTACCGGTAGCCAAACATCTGAAAATATCCCGTTACCATAGCAACAAAAGTATTTTTTTTCAACAATTAAAAAACTAGACAGATGGTTTGGAATGTATGTAGCGCCGTCTGTTTACGTGGACAAATGTGACCAGAATCAGTGCTAAAATCTGCACTAACCATTTATAAATCACATATTTGCGTTCCAAAAAAAAAAAAGTAAAAAAAAGGTCACTGATTTCAGTTTACACCGAGTGCGGTGTGGCAAAATGTGCCGCATGAGCGAGAAGGACGGTGTTAAGAAGTACAAGTAGATCCCTGTGGTGCAAATGGAAAAACCTAACCTTTATCTTGGGCACATTTTCTGGGTCAGATGACTGCGATAGCTCTGACAATGTGCTCTCGACGGTGTCCAGCTGTTCAGCCATCTGGGAAATCACGTCCTGGAGTTGCCGGCTCTGACAGCTGAAGTCCCTCAGGATGGACCTGGCCTGCTCATAAACCTCTTCAGCATGGAAGATCTTCTTCCTCAGATCAGCTGCCATCGCCTTGTCGGAATGAAAACACACAGCGGTTAAAGCATGTCGTGCTATAAAACGTGTCCGATTATACAGAATGCCGAGACGTGAGCTTGAGGTAATGAGGACATTTTTCCTGTCCGTCAGTACGTTTCAGTCGCGTCTCTGAGTTTTCGTTCACGCTTTCAAACTTTTCGTTTACGCGCCGCACAGACCGCTCGTGCGTGGGCGGGGCTTAACAGCGGGTTACTCTCATTGGCTAGTGAGATTTGGGTCGACAGCTTGAGTGTCCAGCTGAGGAGGAGGAGGAGGACGACGACGACGAAGAAGTCACTTGTGCCGCTCCCGGGAGCTCGTCTCGAAAAAAAATACCGGTACGAGATTACCGGAACCTCCGAAAAGGAATTACGAACTAATACGCTGAGTAAGTACATAAGTACGATGTAATTTCCACTACAACATACAAACACTATAACTACACAGAGAACCGCGTGCAGAACGTTCTCCGAAAGTCTGTACTTACAGGTCAGGGAGCTGTCCGTCCAAATCTCACAAGCCAATGAGAGTAAAGCGCTGTTAAGCCCCGCCCACACTTGAGATTTGTGCCAGAATGGCGGACGCTAACTCTGGCTGCACATTTCAGAGTGTTTTTCTTCTCCCGTTGTATATTTTTGTTCCTTCAATACTCTTGGCACAAATTTACATCGATTTCATATTTTTATGGGACTTTTTCTATTTTTCTTAACATTGTGTGTTATTAATAATCATATAACGCCACAAAATGTAAAAAAAAATTATGAATAAAATAAAAATGGCACTATTACTAGCGATTTAAAAGTGAACAATGTTTATTCAGTAACGTTAAAGCATGTACTCTTATCAAACAATGTTCCTCAAGGGTTCCTCGGATATTTCCAACGTTCCAAAGAGGTTCCACTTGGAACCTATGCTGCTTTAGGGTTGTGTCTTTACCTGGAGCTCGCTGTCAGTTTGCTGGTCCTTCGTCACTTCCTGTAGCTCGGTAACCTTTCCTTGCAGGGTCTCCATTAGCAACTTTTTGCTCTCGATCTCCAGCTGTTCAAACGCACGTCGTTTAATCTTCCATCATAACATTTCACAGACTTGTTTATACAAATCGAACGTTTATACGCTTTTCCTCATCAGGTGTACGTGACATCGGCTGACCTTAAACTGACAGAGGCAGTCCTCCATGTTGGCACTGGATAAGACGTTCACGGGTCCGTCACCGAGCTCGCTGACCGAGGTGGCGCTCCAACACTCGACGTCGTTAACGATCGAGTTAACCTCGTTCCATAACTCGAGGGCGGATGTAAGACGATCCGCTTCGGTTTCCATCCTCGCTGATGTCTGGAAGAAAAACAGACGAGCGCAGGCTTTTAAAGCGGTGTAACAATGCTAGTCTCAACGCATAGGTGGAGATTTATAAACATCTCACATTCATCCACTGCTCCACAATAGTGTCCGTTTCCACGCGGACTGCTTCCGCGATGTCTTCTGGAAGGTTCCTCAGCTCGCCGATGAAGGATTTGCTTTTACAGATGAACAAATCGAGGTCGTCCCGAGCGCCTGCCGACTCTGACCTCACCGCCTCCAGCTACAGAAACGCACGGACACTGCTTAAAGGTTTGCACTTGTATAATAGACTCCACAAACATCAAGAGGAGGAACTACAGCATCTTCCCACGATACAAGTAACCCGATACAGCATCTTAAACATAAAACTGAGCACGAGGAGCTCGTCACTAGCAGCTAAATGACAAAACAAAACGTCTACGGACGATGCTAGGTGAGTGACAATACCAGCTTTTAGCCAGTGTGTTGTTCGTGACAATCCGAAATAGAAAACGAGAGATGGAACGACAACAAAACACACTTTACGTTTACTCTACAGCTGTACAGAGGCGCTTTGCCGAAGTGACACAAAACCTACTCGTCTCCAACCGACGTAACTAACGTCGCTAGATAGTGGACTTCGTTTAAAATGAACTTGCTGACGTTTATAAAGAACCAATCTAGTAGCGTAAGTGCATGAACAAAAGCTAAACTAAATATCCTGTGACGTCCCTGATTGATTATCCATACGGAGAATCCGTAGCGGTACACTCGTACCCAGTCGGGAAAAAAATAGTATCGAGGCAGCCCTAGAACAAACTCCAGAACCGCTAGGATTGCTATTTTAATAAGACGCCAAATCAGCCCGGCGCATGACACCGACCCGGTTCAGGGATCTCCGGATGTCCTCAGGGCTGTGCTGGACAGACCGGGTACCGGTGACGGCATGAGCTCTTTCGAGAACCGAGCCGAGTTTGGACTTCAGAGTCTGGTAATCCTTACACATCTCCACCAGCACTCTGCACTTCTCCTGCCTGCACGGACACAAAGCAAACTCAGGCAATGTTCCTCAGGTTTTCATTCCGGATGTCCTGTTAGATGATACACTTACTCCTCTGAGATGACGTTCTTAATTTTCTCCCAGCTGGTTTGGACAAGGCTCACATCCCGCCGGGTCTCCCGGACCTTCTCAGGGTCTCTGTGAGCCAACTGCTCGCCTTTCTCGCCTAACCACAGCTGACTGTGCTGCAGAGCCTCCAGCTCCTCCTCCAATTGGTTCAGCATCCACAGTCTGTCACACACACACACACACACATACGACAAACAAGAAATGCCTCAAACATTAAAACTGAATTCTGGATTTTGGTCAGAAGGTGCTGATTAATATTCTATAGCATAACATCTCTGAAAATAGGTTTCTATACTAACGGTCAATCCATCAACAGGGACTTAAACATTTATGGAAGGAGTCTCCGGTGTCAGCGATTTCTAAGAGTCAGAGGTAAAGCTCCACCAAAGCTTTCCATCACAGGAAGGTCTTAAGGACAGAGGAGCTTTAACTCTTTCCAGTTTCTCGGTAACATGACAAGATGTAGCAGCGTACAGTATTCCGGACTTTATGCCCTGCCCACAGTGCTTGATTGACAGGTCTACCTTGTCGACAGCGAAAACGCACATGCCAGCGGGATTCGTCGGGTTGTAGTCTGAGGACGAGCAAGTGCAATCGTAAATGTACCGTAGGGATTAGGATGACCAAGTTGACCGGTTTGGGCGTGCGTTTCCACTGTAACGTTGGTGCTTTGCAATTAAGTTTGTTAAATTATGTGTTAAATTATGTACATTATGACGTCATCCAGCGAAAGTCAGGGACAGGGTAAAGAGAATATTAGTCAGAGAAGTGACTCTTAACACGATGCTCCCACCACCCTTCACTGTAGGGATCAATACTTATGCGAGACACTGTATATATGGGGCACTGATATGGGGTACCTTTGTTGGAATTTCTGTGTGCTTGGTTCTGGAAACCATGGTTTTCTGGCTCTATCCTCCAGCTCCGTCAGGCTCCTCAAAAGCAGCTCCTTTCTTCTCGTAAAGGAGCTCCACATGGCTCCTAGAGCTTCGGCCTCGCTCTGCCTTGTCCCCATGCTCCTCTGAATCTGCTGCAGTCCTGATCCCAGATCCTCCACCAGCCCCCGGCAGGACGTCCTGTCCCCATCGGTGCCGTGCAAGTGTAGATATGCCTTGTTCAGGCTGCTGTCCAGACTTATAGCCTGCACCTCCACTGAGGCTAACTCCTGGGACAACTGCTCTAGTTCCTGGTTCAGGTTCCTATCCTTGGTTTGGTCCCAGTTTGCCTGTCCTACAGCTCTCTGCAGGGTCTGGAGTGAACTGGTGGTGGACCTATACGTCACCAAGAAGGTCTCAAGTTTAACCAGAGCCTCAGAACGGTTCTGCAGAAGACTCTTAGCCTCTGAGAAGGGCTGGAGACAGTCTTCTTGTTTGGCCTGTAATCGGTGAATATCCAATGGAGCCAAGGAAGGACTTAATCCCTCCATGTGCTTCTTCAGTTCCTCCATTGCTTTGCTTTGGGTTTGGAGAAGAGTTTCATCATCCTTTAAATGGAAAAATAGAACGTAGTGTAATACAGCTTAAATAAGAAAGATTGATGAATATATGTACAACAGATTGTTTGTCTTTACCTTGATCTGGGTACAAAAAGATGTCAAGTCAGTAATGGTGACTTTGGACCTGTATCTCAGCTGCCTGAGGAAGTTTTCACTCCACTGAGTGAGGGTCATTAGGACCTGGTTAAACTGCTCAAGCTGAGAAAGATGTGCCTGAAGTTCTTGAATCCTGGAAGTCATGAAAATCAATAAATGACACGCTACAGCTACTTCTACTGACCTACACTTCTATTAAGAGACAGTTTCTCAAGGGTTCTTCAGAGATACAACTTTCCACAGAGGTTCTATTTGGAACTGTTTTCTGAAGTTCCTGTTGTTTTATTGAGTTTTACATAGAACCTTTAAAGACACCCACTAGAGAGAAACACCAAATAAGGATGTATTATGTCCCTTTAGGATTCTAGACTTCACCTCTGAAGGCTTTTTAGTCATCTACATTGCATTAAAGTAATTATAGTATAGTAAGGTGACTGGAGCAATCATGTAACCTTGAAGAACCACCACCACTCATCTGAGGAGCTTCATTAATTCTTGATCAGAAAGTTGAAGACTATTAAACCATCCAAAGAACCCTTGAGGAACACCTTATTTTTTCTAAGAGTGTAGATGCTAAGAAATGTCTTCAGGCAATGTACTGTACATATGAAGGATTTTCAGTGATTCAAATCCCTTGAAATTTCTACAGTCTTAGTAAAAATGTTTCATCCAATACCCCAAAGCGTTCTTTGGTTTGCCCCTCTGAGGGAACTCTAAAAGATTCCATATGAGGACCTATAGTTTCCATTTGACTGGACTGTAGCATCTCTAGTATGCTAGATGGAACCATTTTTTTAAGAGCGTTCTCAAATATTGTCAGCAAGAATGACAAGAATGAAATTTGATATTCTTACTAACAATAAAACAACCCACTTAGAAGAAACAATAAAGAGAGTACTATACAGCCTTAGAAATACTCTTAGCATTTCTCTTAGTTCCTCAAGGAACAGTTCATGCTTTCCAAAGGGGTTCTTCTTGGAACCTTTTCTGTGATTGAAACCATCTGCTGTAAGGTAGTGTATACTCTTAGCAAAATGGGTTCCTTGACGGTTCCTCAGATGTTTAACATGTCTAGCTTCCCACAGGGGTTCGACTTAGAACCCTGGCTAAAAGGGGAACCCTCTGCTGTAAGGTAGAAGACACATTTAGCAAAAAGGGTTCCTCGAGGCTTCTTTGAATGGTTAACAGTTCAAACTTTCAAAAGGGGTTCAACTTGGAACCTTCTTCTGTCAGGTACTCTTAGCAAACATTGTTCCTCAAGGGCTCTTTAGATGGTTAACAGTTTTAGCTTTCTAAAAGGGTTCTACTTGAAGGCCTGCAGAAGAACCCTTTAGGATGACTGATGGAAGGCTTTTTTCTTGTGTTTAACTGGTTAAGTGTATAATATTGTGTCTACTGCAATTCTCCGTAGACCCCTACTTAAAATCTCAGCTATGTTTGCGGGTTTACCTGAGAGGGATGCTCACACTGAGAGAACACCACCTCTCCTCCAGGTTGCAGTGAAGCTCTGTCAGTTCTCCCACTCGTTCCTCTGATGCTACGGGGTACAGAAACTTGGCCTGGGTCTCCAACTTCTCCAGCAAAGACTCTTGAGTGGGAACCTCACTCTGCAGGTCCTGCCAGATAACAATCACGCCCAACACAAATGCATTAATAACTAAAACCAATGGGAATACTGTTCAGTCAACGGTTCTTCTAGGGCAGGAACTTAGGTCCAGGAGTAACAAACCAAACTCAAACCATGTAGGTTGTCAGTGTCAAAGAAAACCATGTATAAATACTCATGTACTACGTGCTACCGGATTGTTCTCTTATGACTAACCTGGAGTGCTTGTAGCTGGCTGTGGAGTCTGGCTTTATCCGTGATCAGGTATGGAGTATCGGATTTACAGAGGTTCTCCGAACTGTCCAACCAGCCCTGGAGAACCGAGAGTCCTCTTTCATATCTAGCAAAGGAAAACCACAAGAAGGACTTCAAATTTAACACCGAACACTAATTTAATCCCCAGCATGGTATCGTGTTCTTCACGCCACAAATGTATTCTCCACTGTTGGATATTATGGGATAACCAGCAAGAACAAAGGCTTCTCAAGGGTTCTTTGGATGGTTTACTGGTTCTAGCGTTGACAAAAGTTTCTACTCGTAACCTTTTTTAAAAGGAAAAAACTTGGGAGTAAAATCAGTCAGGAGAACCTGAGCCTGAAACTGTAATGCTTGAAAGTAAACACGTCTAACGGTAGTGAAAAATTTCGACATGAATCTTCGAAATTTGAATATATCGGTTCTATATTCAACAACATTTCAACAATTTGAAATGCAGCTCGTTAAACGTTTGGATTCGCTGAAAAAAATGAGAGTAAAAAAAAAAAAGAACTTTTACTCTCAGAGCACAGAAGCTTTGAGACCCTTCAGGTTTCGACGTTTCCTCCTGAATTCTAAAGAGATCGATGGGAAACACAGAAAAATAAGCTGGACTTACTGCTGCCACCGAGTCAACAGGTCCTCCAGTTTGGCTTGTTTCCTGGCAGCCTTATTAGAGTATTGTACATGAGCCTGCTGGAGGTCTGATACTTCTTTCTCCATCTGATCTTTATTAGATATCCTTCTCAAACCCAGGCTCAGTGACACCAGTTTGGGCTGCAGGAGCTTAAGAGCCTGCCATGCATCCTGGGATCGGAGGAAATGACAAGACAAAGAATGACATGAGAAGACAAACAGTGTTCCCTGGTGAAGTGTTGCTAAGCAATGCTAAACTAGTGACTGTGGGTAAGAGTTTAGCTAGCTATAGTGCGTAGCCATAAAGTCTTATAGATGAACAATGCAAATGAATGCAAAATGACAGTGAGAACAAGGCAAAACAGGCAGATATGTTGGTAATTTATTTATTTTTTAAACCCTAAAACGATACCGTCTTTAAGTTCTGACCCGTTAAGAAACATTAAGTCAAAAGTTTTTACACTGTCTGACAATTGCTAGCTCAGAAGTCACAAACACCAGACGAGTAGGTCGGTCATGTTAATAAGCAATTTTACCGAGTTTGAATCAGAGTGAAACTGATGCGTTTGGTTCGTTCGCTATTTGGTTGGGTTTGGTTTCACACTCTATATAATGAAATGAACCAAAAAGAAAAGCAAATAGGACTCAAAGCTGACAGCGTCGACAAGTCTAGCCTTTTTTTTTTTTTAATTACTAATGTATCACATAATGATAATGAGGCTTTATTGGTCTCAGCACAGTGAAATTATTTTCTTCGCATATCCCAGGATGCCAGGAAGTTGGGGTCAGAGTGCAGGGTTAGCCATGATACAGCGCTCCTGGAGCAGAAAGGGTTAAGGGCTTTGCTCAAGGGCCCAGCAGTGGCAGTGCCGGGGCTTGAACAACCGACCTTCCAATCAGTAACCCAGAGCCTGGCAGTGCTGGGGCTTGAACCCCCGACTTTCCGATCAGTAACCCCGAGCCTTAACCGCCAAGCCAGCACTGCCCCACCACATGAAAGACCCTTCAAACAGGAAGGAATATAGTGAAGAAAAACTAAGTCAGACATCTGACCTTGCTGTGACCTTGACCCTGTAGATTTGTGCATATAAACGTTCAAACGCTCGTTCTTGAGACTAACAAAAATGTCAGACGGACGCATGGACAAACCAAAAGTGTACTTCCTCCACCACCTGGAGGCATAACGACACTGGCTGAGAGGTGTGTAGGGCCGAAAGCCTCCTTATAAAACCATATAAAACATATCCAGCCTTTATTTTTTTCTTTCGGCTCCTCGATCCAGTATCCAGTACACATGGCATTTCTGCTTTGGCTCAGTTTGTGTCTCGCAGCTCAGTTCAGCAACTCACATCTACAAACAAAAAAAGCTGTTTGATTCGCTTCCTTCAGTCGAGTTGATTCAGAGTCGAGTCGATTCAGAGTCGAGTCGATTCAGAGTCGAATCGCTTTCTCACTAGTTTTCACCTGGAAAAGCACACAAGCTCGGACGTTCTCCGAGCCAAATGTGTGATTGCAGTGATCTCACCTGCCTGAAGAACCGCACCGCTTCATATAGTATTAAAGTACCCTTGGTAACATTTCTCATAGAAACGAATAGCGCAGGTCTCTAAGCCAGAGATACCTACCATATGCTCATGAAGAGCTTGGTACGTCCCGGATGTTGATGTGCAGCCTGTAACTGGTTTATTCAACTTCTCTGCCAGATCTCTGAGTGCACTTTTAACCTTAAAGAAGCAAAAACAGACAGAAATTCAGACTAACAATACGTAGCACATACACACACACACACACACACACAAAGCAGCGTAAGGCGATTTAATACTTGTACCTCATCCATATCCTCAGATAACTTCAGTTTATGCGACAAGCTGGCCCGAAGCTCCGCCCCTCGCCACTTCACGCTGTTTGTAAGCTCCTCGCAGTTAGTGCTGATTTGCATTAAACGAGCTTTAATATGCTCTGCCTCTGCAGGAGTGACGAAACGAGTCAGAGCACGAGACTCCGCCTCCAGTTGACTCAAGATGTCCTTCTTTTCCTCTAAACCTGCCTCCATCACCTAGGAAACGATGCATTGATGTCTATGTGAACTGGCTCAAAATTCATACTCTGAAAACTGTTATATAAATTCCCTGGTGATAAAGTCTGGGATTTTTTTTTTAACCTCCACAGCGTGAATCTGTCGTTCCAAGGCAGCAGTGTTGCCGTCTACAGCCTCCAGCTCCTTCTCTCTCTCACACACCCAGGAGGAGAGCGCTTCTGACTCACGGCTGAAATGCTGCCATCGTGCCTGCATCTCACCAAGCTCTGATATCCTGCGTGGAGTGAGAAAAAACACACACACACACACACACAAAAAAAAAACGACACACACGTCAACACAGTCAGAGGTTTTAAAGAAACAGTTCAGGCTAAAAAATAAATTGCGGATTATTTTCCCTGTCCTGACCCGAGCGACATGTCTGAGGTGTGTCCCGCAAATATAGCTAGCACTTATTATTTAATTTATTTATTTTTTAATTACCATCCAAATATTTTCACATTTCTTACAATGGAATTTCTCACAAAGGCAACGCCATTTTGAATTTATTGATTACCTTTTTTGTTTTTTTTGTGTGTGTGTGTGTGTGGGGGGGGGGGGGGTGGTTTAAAAACAAACAAACTATAGGTCTAATCCATTAATTAAATAACAAATTAAAAAAGAATAAGAAAAACCACCCAGAATGTGGATTTATCACTTGATAAAAGCCAAAAAAATAAATAAATAAATCCCTCCAGCTAAATTGCTGTGGATCTGAGTAAACTCGTCTTCCCTGCCATTATACTCTATATTCAATATCGCGAGCATTTCTTTACATATCTCTCATCACAACGTCTCTCCATTCTCCTGGAAATGAGTTGGTCGGCAGTCTCACGTTTTCCCGAGCCGGTCCTGTGTGTCCTGCACTGTCCTCTGAGCCGCTCTCGCCTGCTCGCGCAGCACAGAATAGCTCTCCGAACCCGACTGAATCTCAGACGCCTTTCTCATCAGTGACTCGGTCTTCTCGAAGAACACGCCAGCCTGTGTATGAAGCTCCTACACACACACACGCGCATGTAGACACGAGATTATATAGAAACAACGTACAGATATCGATACGAAAATCATACACATAATATAATATGAACAGGACGTGGAGCTTTTAATATAAATCTGGACGCGTTTGAAAATGAGCGAACGTCTCTAGAGACGGATTAAGAACTGGAGCGATGGAGCTGAGCTTGAGGAACTTTGTGTTATATCTTTAATACGAAGGTAACCCGGGTTCTTCCCGATAAAGAGTCCTAACAGAGATTGCTTTCACTCTTACGCGAGCGTAATCCAGGTGATCGGTGAGGTTTTCCAGGCTGCTGAATATCAACTCTCTCTGCAGGACAGGAGTCGCGCTGCACACGAACTGCCACACGGCCTCTCGGTCCAGCTCGATCTCCTGCCAGGCGCTCACGGTGGCCTAAACAACAACACACAAAAATGATGAGCAGAACCTGCCACGACAGTATCAAATTACACGCGACATGTACGCACACCACAGCGCTGTTGGATTCTGGATTCTGATTGGTCAGAAGGTGTTGATTCATTTCCTGCGGCTACAAAGCACAAGCTTATGATATAATTAATGCGTTAGCGTTTCTATAGTAACAGCTCGTTCGTAGGGACGTGTACGACGGGCGCGGGATTATAAATAAACGTTCATGGAAGGAGTCTCCAGTGTCAGCGCTTTGTAACTGGGAACGTCTTCAGGACATTCAAGAGAGGAAAAGAAGAGAGGAGGGTGAGGGAAGGACACTTTATAGCTGCTATAACGTAAGCGAGTACAGGAACTGTCTTGTTTTGCGGATGTCCCACAATGTTAAATGTAACGATAAGCAGATAAAAACGATGAAAAAAAAAACATTTTTTTAAAATCACGTGTATATCACATATATATATATATATAAAACCCCTGCAACTCCATCTCACCCATATAAAGTATATACAAGCTAATGAAGAAATAACACCTGTTAAACTCCCCTAAGCATGTCTTTTACAATCATTTAACCCATCATGGGCAATCGAAAAGTCACTGTTGAAAACTGTTGTAATTGTTGACCCATATGAAGCAGGGGTACACTTTAGTGTAGTCTGGGGTGAAGTGCATTTTGTATTGTCTTTTTTCTTCTTTTTTATGATACTACATACCATGACGTGCATTAACACTACAGTGATACTGTACTACAGCTGATGGATGACCTGGAGAGAGAGCGCGAGACAGACAGTGAGAGAGGTTGACTTTAAAGCCCGCCCACAGATAAAACTGATATATCTAGTTAGCAGAAAGAGAGACCAATCAGGATACGCTCTCTGTCACTCTCTCTCACTCGTCACTCGGGCTGCGTCTGAAACCGCATACTTACCTCTATAAAGTAGCCGAAATTCACGTATTTCCCCTAATATAATAATAGCCGAAATACATGTATTTCCCCTACTATATAGTAGCCAAAATTCATGTATTTCCCCTACTATATAGTAGCCGATCTTCATGTATTTCCCCTACTGTATAGTAGCCGATCTTCATGTATTTCCCCTACTATATAGTAGCCGATCTTCATGTATTTCCCCTACTATATAGTAGCCGATCTTCATGTATTTCCCCTACTGTATAATAGCCAAAATTCATGTATTTCATCTACTGTATAAAAACCGATATTCATGTATTTCCCCTACTGTATAGTAGCTGATCTTCATGTATTTCCCCTACTATAATAGTATCTGAAATTCATGTATTCCCCCTAATATATAATAGCCGAAATTCATGTATTTCCCCTACTATATAATAGCCAAAATTCATGTATTTGTCCTACTATATAATAGCCGAAATTCATGTATTTCCCCTACTATATAGTAGCCGATCTTCATGTATTTCACCTACTATATAGTAGCCGAAATTCACGGATTTCCCCTACTGTATAGTAGCCGATCTTCATGTATTTCCCCTACTGTATAGTTGCCAAAATTCATGTATTTCACCTACTATAATAGTAGCCGAAATCACGCATTTCCCCTACTATATAGTAGCCGATCTTCATGTATTTCCCCTACTATAATAGTAGCCGAAATTCACGCATTTCCCCAGCTATATAATAGCTGATCTTCATGTATTTCCCCTACTATATAATAGCCGATATTCACATATTTCCCCAGCTATATAATAGCCGATCTTCATGTATTTCCCTACTTTATCGTAGTCCATATTCATGTATTTCACCTACTATAATAGTAGCCGAAATTCACGTATTTCCCCTACTATATAATAGCCGATATCCATGTATTTCCCCTACTGTATAGTAGCCGAAATTCACGTATTTCCCCTACTATATAATAGCCGATATCCATGTATTTCCCCTACTATATAATAGCCGATATTCACGTATCTCCCCTACTATCATAGTAGCCAATATTGATGTATTTCCCCTACTATATTGTAGGTAAGTATGCGGTTTCAGACGCAGCCTTGCTCTTTGCTGCTATTACTGATATTGTGTGTGTATATATATATATATATAATCCGCGTCCGTCAGGGACTCCCAGAACTTCCGGGAGAGGTGGGATGTCTGTTTGTGTTGTTATTTATTGTCTATTTATCTTTTCATGTTACACATGACGCGGACTCGGCTGTACTCGGAAAAATTACCGGGTCGAAAATGCCCGAGTCTGTGTCAGGTTCGAGTACAAACTTACCCGCGTGCGTGACGAATCCGCATTCGATCATAACCGGACTCGAGTTCGAGATCGAGTACCCCGTCTCTCATGTTATTCACTTCACCTGTCAGTGGCTTTAACGTTACGGCTGATCGGTATGTACTGTATTTAGGATTTTCCTGAATTACCTGTAGATGTTTATCTTGTGCTGCCCAGCTGCACTCTTCTCTGTTCTCCTCACCAAGAAACGATGCTTCGCCCGGACATCCTTTTCTCTTCTGCTGCGACTTCGGCTTTTGCGGTTTTCGAAAAGAAAGCCCATCGTGATAAAGTAGATGCATTCATTCATTATTGATACACGTTTCTGATTATAGGTTAATTCATGCACAGATGTATTATTTATACTGGCTTTTCTGTTTTTAGGAGTTCATTCATGCACTCGTTCATTATTTATATTACTTTTGATTGATGGTTTTTTTGGAAAAAAGGTCTCGGGTTCTGAATTTTAAAAAACGTGGGCTTCAGGTCACCTGCTGAATCAGAAGCAGCTGCCTGGCTGCCGCTACGCTGTCTGCATTCAGGATTCGGCTGTGTTCCTGCGTCTGAAGCACGTCCTCCTCCTCCTCTCCTCTCTCACTGTTCCCGTCTAGAGACATCGCCTTAGCAGATGGGGAGAGAGAGAGAGAGACATGGTGCTCACACACACACCCCCCTACACACACTTGTTCAAATATCCATGCACTGCAGAATAATCCTATTTCTTATAATGATATCTACTCTCCTGTTTCTGTGATCATAAAGGTGAAGATCAATTATCGACGGATATCCAATCAGATCATCTGATTTAACTCCGGCGTGACGTCGAGCGCTTTTTATCTCCGGACCGATCAGGCTGCAGCTCGCAGGGCAAGCCAAAACAACCCAAGAACACGGAGGACGAAGCGTTCAAACAGTCTCGTTAACGAGCAAACGGGAATAAACACTGCGGCGTAAACTAGACTTCATGTCAATCGATTCGTTTTTGGGATTGGATGTCACAGACCGGGTCCTGACTTTAACTCTTCACGCAGTTCCGTCTGCACCCGAACGCAAAACACGGCGAACTCCAGATGTCCTTACTTCATCTAGAGAGGACAGCAGGGTGGTGAGCGCGTGCGCCAGCTCGTCCAGCGCCATCCTCCGAGTCACGGCTTCGGCGTCAGGGCTCAGCTCCTCCAGCACCTCCAGACGAGCCGTGAGCCAGGACAGGGCGTCCTCCTGAGCCCTCTGCACCTCACGCTGCATCCACACACACACACACACACACATTTTTTAAAAAAAATCACGCCGAAAGTAAAGAAACCGCAGTAACACACCCAGTTCTCCAGCTTCGTAATAAATGATTAATAATATCACTAAAGTAATATTTAGTTCAATAATTCAAGATGTATTAAACGCGCTCAATCTTTTATTAGATATTTATTGATCAAACAAATCCATAATTAAATGAGAAAATATTTATTACAAAATCTGATTATTAATTCAATAGATTAAATAGATCGGATACATAAATAATGTTACATTTAATATTTATACATATCGATTTATGTTCTATTTATATTATTAGTATGACAAATCAACAAAGATTTTTTTTTTCTATAATTAAAAAAATATATTAGTTTTACTCGTCTTGGACCACATTCGCGATCTGACGACCATTATGATGTTTTATTTACTTTAACAAAAAAAACGAACAAAAAAAAAACTACGTCATACTTTATATCCGTTTATTGTTGCGTTTAATGTCGTGGAACATCCGTGGAACAAGTCAGTTCCTGTTCTATCTTTACGTTATGCGCAGCAGCTGTGAAGTATCGCTCTCTCGTCGGCCTGACTTTTCTCCCCTCTTTTAACGTTAATCCCAAAAATTTTTGAAAAACGAGAAGAAGAAAGAAAAAAAAACTTGAGAAAAAAAAAGCTTGAGAAACGGCGAAGTGTGAACTCCTATGTGTCAGGAGCCTTACAAAGCACTGACACTGGAGACTCCTTCCTTCAACGTCCACCACTTAAAGATTCACCACCACGTCAACTACACGCGTGTTCGAATCTGTGTGTGTAGCGCGTCGGCCGTACGAGTCCCTCCGAACGTGCCGTCGCTATGGAAACCGTAGCGTTCCTACACGAGTTCCAGCTCACCTGCACGGCGAGGCTCTCTCCGTCTCTGTGCTGGGACGAGATCCAGGCCGAGAGTTCGCCGAACCTGAAACAGAACAGACGCACGCAGATCTCAGGCGTTCCGTCTCCATGGGATCCGTGCACGCGATAACGTTCTAACGTTCCGGTCCTCACCTGCGGTGCCACTCGCTCCACTTGTCCGGATTCTCCTGGAGTCTCACGTGCGCACGTTCCACTTCGCCTTTGACCTCCGATACGCTGTCTCTGGTCTCCGGTAGGGCTTTCTGCGTCGCGTCGTTTTCCGGAAGTTTCTGGCAGAGCTGTTCCATCGTCTTCAGTCTCCTCTCGCACGCAGAAATAGGGTTCTTGTTCCGGAAAAAAGCCTGAGTGAGCAAACATGGACGGGATCGTGTATTTATTCTCTCCAGAGACTCGAGTCTGTACGTCATCTTTTCTTTTCTTTTTTCTTTCTGTTTTCGGTTTTACCCTGTGTTCTCGGATCACTCTCTCGCTGCCGGCGGTAGCCAGCATCTTCTCCTCTCTCTGCAGCTCCGCCCTGCACTCCTGCAGTGATGTCATCACTAAGCGCCTCTCCGCCTCCGCTCTCAGCCTCATCAGGTGAGCCGGCGCTTCGGCCTGGATGTCCTGTTCGACACAGTACAGACGAGAACCTTCTAGTAGCTCTCATTACACCACAGCGCTGTTGGATCCCTTCATTCGGAAAGGTGTTGATTAGTTTTCTACATTAGCAGCCCTGCCTGCGGCGCAGCTTTCGAATCGCACGGGTTTATACTGTATCAACGCGCTCGTTCTAACACGTTATCGTTTCTATAGTAACACGGTCACGATGTGCAACGGCGTTCGCGATGTGCTCTGGCTTCCTGTCTTCCGTTCAAAACCCGTCTCGAGGTCGTCGTTTTCCTTCCTATTTTCGCACACGGATACAAAATCAGCTAGATCGGAAGACGTAAAAAGAGCGCACGGTCGCACACAGTAGGTACGGATGGCTACGGCTTTGGACAGTTCAGGTTTTTAGAATGGGAAATAGGCCCCGCCCACAAATAAAAGGAAACTGCTCAGGACTCTGGATTTAACAGAGGACCTTCTTCTCTAGATTAAGAACAACAAAAAAAAAAACCCCAGAGCGCTAAAAAATTACACACCGCTTCTTTAAGACTCAGAGGAGTAGTGGCTCACGTGTCACGCGACGGAAAAGCGTCATCAGGAGGTAGCGAGTGAGGCGGTGAGGGCGAATTTGAGTGGGACGGGCATACTGTCTCTTCCCTGTCGATCACAACAAAATCAGCCAATCGTGCGCATCTCTGAGATGTACGTGCGTGTATGTGGAAGACGGCAGACGGCGCGTCGGTCCGAGCGACGGAGCACGAGAGTCGGAGAGTCAAACCGACCTTCCACTGTTTGTGCAGCCTCCTGACGGACTCCTGTAGACGCTGCTGTTCCTCCTCGGGTAAGATGTCGGTGAGGTCATCGCACGCCTTCAGGTATGCGTTCAACACTCGCTGGTCCAGTCGGCTAAAGAAGTCCTAACCACAGAACCACACACACACACACACGCGCGCTTTAAATCAGTCATATTGGAAACTGGAGCATGTACTGAACATCGATCACGTCCTAAAGGTCCCACCGACAGTAATGACACACACGTAGGAATATTAACAAGTCATTTGCATAACCATAAAACCAGTCCATGAGGGAATGAATAAGTGGGGCAGCTCTTGGCTGGTGAGGACGGCATGACGTACGCTGTGTTTGCTGAAGAGCTCAGCAGGGTCTCCTCTCTCTATCAGACACGCCTGGCCCACCCTCAGCGTCTTCTCCAGCTCGGCGCGAGTCTCCTCGAAGCGGCGTGTCAGGTTACCGTTAGCCTCCGCGACCCTCCTCCACTCCAACGCCTCCTGCATCAGGGCCTGCAGCGAAGGACACGTCTTTCTCTTTCTCTTACATTTCACTCCCCGAACGCACCAGTTAACCCCAGATATTCTACACCATCACGAGAAAAGACACGAGTTTCAGGAATTTTAGGAGGACGTAAGATGCAAACGACCTCCAAATGACTCGCGTTCATCATCGTCAATTAACGCAAGCTTCTAACGCAATCGCTTTCTCCGTAGAATAAACAAATAAACGAATGCAAAAGATGTTGTTTTTTGTGTGTGTGTGTGTGTGTGTGTGTGTGTGTGTGTGTGTGTGTGTTTTTTTTTTCTCTTTGCATCATGCAACAGTCCCAAACGGTGTCAGTTTTACATGTTCAGAAATGATATTTTCTAAACTTAAAAACAAAAACAAAAAACAACGACAACAACCGTGAACAGAAACCTAAATAAACAAACAAACAAACAAACAAACAAACCCTGACTGGTACAAATTTTGAACATCGGGTGATTTACTTTTGAAGGCTTTTCCATTTACTTTTTAATGTTTGATATTTACACAGAATCAAATTCATGCCATTTTAAGTTTTTTAAAAAAAAAAAAACCCAAAACAAACAAACAAACAAACAAACAAACAAACAAACAGGGAAAATCTAAAGAATCTGGATATGCATAGAAATATTTCATGCATGAAAATGGTCAATAGCGCCGAGTTTAATAACAGGCAGTGTAGAACATATTGTTTATAATAAATAAATAAACAAACAAACAAATAAATAAATAAATGAAGACTTTCCCATTCATCACCAAACGACCAGCGTCCATTAATATCCATTACCGGGACACTTCACGTAAACAGCCCACAAAAGGCCTATTTAAGTCACGTTCTGACGTGTAGATATAATACGGATATAAGCGGCGTGTTAAAAGCCGGTTGTACACGAGCTTTAATCTTTCACGGCATTAAAACAGCGAGTACACAAACACCTAACAGACACTAAGAGGCTTCAGTAGCTGTGTATCAGCTCTGCGTCGGCGGCTTCAGAGGAGATATTCGCGCAGGCTGTGCTGTTCGCCGAAAACCGTTCGAGTTTAATGAGCGGACCGGGCGATTTGACTGCGATGTTCGATTAATAACGAATAATACAGACACTTTGGTAAACACTGCCGCAATGTGTCGTCTTAAAGCGATCTGTGGCGAGCGGTTATTCGCGGTATGAAGCTCGCTGACCAACCCATGATCCTTAACACGAACACGGACATACTGTAAACGTGAGGTCGTGCTTAATGTCTGCTCGTGATCGCTGAGGTGTAAATTAGCCTACAGTTTATATTCTGGGAGATGAAATCGTTAATGAACTGCTCCGACGTACGGTAGCTGAGCTCGAGGATCGGTCCGAGCCAGATTTCACGCGTCATCCGGCGTTTTCCGAATATTTCCGGCGTTAGGGTTCGTATTTAGTCGACCACGCCCACGTGCGCTGCGCCGGTGAAGGATTAAAGGAGCTGTAAGCTGACCTGGGAGGTGGTCTGGAGCTCGGTGACTCTGTTCTGCAGGAGAGACGCGTCGAAGTTGTACAGAGTCTTCGTGCAGCAGAGCGCCCTCTGCAGGGCCAGGTAACTGCGCTCCACCGCGCACACACACCGCTTACAGCTCTGCTGCTGCGACAGCAACTCCTGTAGCAAACACACACACACACACACACACACACACCCAAACAAATAAGCACTCTCACATGACGCACTGATTCACTATTTGTAACATGAGAATCGGTATTAAAGCAAATCAGCCATGAAATCACTTCATCGACTCGTTTCCCTCCCAACACGAACACACCCTGAGAACGACCACCTAAAAACGGTCGTTTCTGATTGGCGGGCGGGCGTGCGTGTTAAATGAGTCATTTGGAGTGTAGCCCTTACCGCAAGCGTAAATAACTATTCAGACTCCATTTGTATTTTATAATTATCACGCAGCTAAAACACTTTCTTTTTTTTTTTAAATGGGAGGACTGACGTCTGTCTCGCTCTCTCTCTCTCTCTCTCTCTCTCCGTCACACACACACACACATCTGCTTCACTATCAAATTTCATCCTCCATGGAAATCTAATTCTCATTAGCAGTCTGCTTAGCCGGAGCTCCTGTGATGATGAAAAGAAGAAAGGCGGCTGGAAGGTGTAGTCCAAAACGGGACGTGACAGCGCGTGCTGCGACGCGACGTAAAACGAAGAAGACTTTCCTACCGAAACCACAACGTATCAGAACGAGCCCGGTCGTTTCGAAATGGACCCGCGATCCGAAAACGTTTCCTTCTGCCCGACCCGATCGAAATATTCGACGGCGCCGTGTCGCGTACAGATGAATAAACGGATAAACCGAGCAGATTTTCTTATCCTTTAAACTCAAACGAAGCGTCCCCGTACCCGACGCCCGACATGTCGAGACGCGTTATCGGGCGTCGGGTCCACCGCGAAGCTCTTCAGCACCACCGGTGTGTTTATCACGTCTCCTCACCTGGTTTTTATGCTGGTCGTGCTGCTGGGCGATGATGTGACCTGCGTGATCGGCTATCTGATAGAAAGCTGAGATTTGTCCCTCCAGCTCTTCTAAGACAGGAAGTACAGTGTGACACTCTCTCAGCACCAGCGGACATTTCTCCTTCAACTGAAACAGCACACGCACGTCACACGGCGGCTTTGAGAGAAATCGTCCTAATCTTTGGCATGTTTGGAATGTTAAGAAGCATAATCAGCAGGTCGATGTACCTTGTATAGCTGCCCTTTAATCGCCGCCATAGTAGCGAGGACTTGCTTTCCATCCCCGCTGCCGGGGTCTCTGGTCCAGAGCTGAGCCGTGCGAGCGGCCGCTTTGTATCTCACCTCCATCGCTGGAAGCCTGTGCTTCAGCTCCTTTATACGTGACAAACAAAGCAGTCGTTGACAGGCGCATGAAATGCAGCAAAGTTCAGAATTTCAGAGAGCGGTGCATTAACTGGAGCACGTGCAGTAAACCAAACAGATTATGAATCCTGTTTCTAGACATTTTTGAGTCGCTTCACGTTCTACATTTCTTCGTTTAGCGGACGCTTTTATCCAGAGCGACTTACAAAGGAGGAAATACAAGCGGAGAGCAATACGAGTCGCGCTACCAGTAAGAGGGACTCATAATGGGGTTCTAGAGAAGCAGGGCGCGCAGGGTCGAGGCGGAAGAGCCGGGGTGGGTGAGGGATTTATTTAGTGATTTATTATAAATGACGTGAGGGTTGGCGTTGTAGGGGTTGGTTACGTGCTCACGATGGGGTCTTTAGCTGTTTTTGGAAGACGGTGAGAGATTCCGCGGTCCGGATCGAGGTCGGAAGTTCATCCACCGCTGAGGAACGGGTCAGTGTGAAGGTTCTGGAAAGGGACCTCATGCGTCGCCGAGTAGGTACTGTACCAGGCGTGGGTCGTTAACCGATCGCAGATCGCGTGAGGGAACGTAAGCCTTCAGGAGAGTGTTGAGGTAGGGGTTGAGGTTCCAGACAAGGTCTTGTAGGTGAGCGTGAAGGCCTTGAATTTGATCCGGGCGGCTAGAGGAGGCCAGTGGAGGGAGATGAAGAGGGGTGGGACGTGGGGTTGAAGACGAGGCGTTCTGTTGCGTTCGGAATCATCTGAAGGGGTTTGTTGGAGCTGGCTGGGAGACCCAGGAGTAGTGCGCTGCAGAAGACCAGCTTTGAGATGACCAGAGCGTGGACTAGTAGCTGTGTGGCCTGTTGAGGTGAGAGAGGGAATGAACCGACAGGATCGTGCAGTTGTTGAAATGTTGTCTGTGAAGGTCATCAAGAATCACCCCCGAGGTTCCCGGTCGGCTTGAGTGCGTCTGACCCGAGCTGTACGGTGAGCTTGTGGTCGACCGAGGGGCAGGCTGGGACGCCCCTCAATCCGAAGATAGCGCTTAAAATGAGCAATATTATCTTCCAACCCAACAGAGCACGACTATATCACGCTTACGATGACTAAAAAAAAAAAATGTCTAGGAACAGGATTCAGAATGATATACTGGGTTTACTGCGATCATAAACGAGGAAACACTACATACACGGCTAAGATTCAAGATCTTCTCGCTTGCTGAGATGTCCGAAAGGTAGCGGAGACGGACGCACGGGCAGGAGATTTATTAACGAAGCGAAGCCGAAGCCTGGTTCACAGAATGAGCAAGCGCTTGAAGAACTCGGAGAACGAAGCATGGAAACAGATTAAAAACCAAAGTAAATGCTTCCTGAGTTCAGAATTCCTGTTCTGGTCTCCTTAACTCCGAGTTCAGCAAGCGACGTCGAATCAACATGGCCGCTCAGAGCATGAACTGTAAACGCCGTGGGTTTTGAAATTGCTGTTCTTTAAAAAGTCAGTAGCGGTAGCGATAATACTACTACTAATAATAATAATAATAATAATTATTATAATTATTAAAGTATAAAGTCAGCATTGTCAATCAAACCTTTATTCATCTACAATAAACAATCATATTGTCTGAAATCCAGGAGATCCGTCTCTACCTGAACATTCCTCATGAACGTTCTGACGTCCGGTAGCGACACCTGGACAGGTGAGGAAAGATTGGATGTAGACGTTTCTAAAAAGTCTCGGAGAGCCTTGACGGCGTCCTGCAGCTCGGTCTCGCTGTGAGTCGGAGTCTCGTGAAGGCGAGTGTACTGTGGAGACAAAAAGCGTTTCATTCGACTCCGTCTGGAACAAAAAAAAAAAGACTCAAGTAAATAAAATAAGCGCTTCGGAGATCAGACCTCACTGTGTGGACCAGCTGTTCATGATCATCAGATAACGTGGCTTATTATCTTCATACACAATGTCTGTAATAAAGCCTGAAAATTACGTTTTTCACCTTCAGCCCATTAACCAGCAGTCGATATCATTTGCGTACGCATTAATATTGGCACCCTTGCTAAATATGAGCCAAGGAGGCTGTGAAAAATGGTCTTTATTGTTGAACCTTTCGATCTTTTGTTCGTGAAATTCGCAAAATAAATACCCTGCTCTCATGGATATCAAACTTTATTTGATATCCATGATTTATTATTGGCACCCTTTTAGTCAATACTTTGTGCTAGCTCATTTTACCAAGATAACAGCTCGGAGTCTTCTCCTGTAACGCCTGATGAGGTTGGAGAATACGTGGGGAGGGATCTGAGAGCGTTCCTCCGTACAGGATCTCTCCAGATCCTTCACATTTCAGGTCCATGCTGGTGGACTCTCCTCTTCAGTTCACCCCACAGGTTCTCTATGGGGTTCAGGTCAGGGGACTGGGATGGTCAGGGCAGGATCTTGATTTTGTGGTCAGTAAACCATTTCTGTGTTGATGTTGATGATGTTTTGGATCATCGTCCTGCTGGAAGATCCGACCACGGCCCATTTGAAGCTTTCTGCCAGAGAAAGTCAGGATTTCATTTAATATCTGTAGATATTTGATGGAGCCCATGATGCCATGTATCCTAACAAAATGTCCAGGTCCTCTGGCAGAAAAACAGCCCAAAACATTAAAGATCCTCCTCCATATTTAACCGTGAGCATGAGGAACTTTTCCATACGGCTACCTCTCTGTGTGACCAAAACCACCTCTGTGTTTATTACCAAAAAGCCCTATTCTGGTTTCATCTGACCGTAGAACACGATCCCATTTGAAGGTCCAGTTGTGTCGGCACACCGAAGACGCTCGAGTTAACTTATTCATTTATTTCTTCATTCGTCTTCTGTATCCTGGGCAGGGTTAGGGTTAGGGTTAGGGCTGTGGATCCGGAGTTTACCCTGCGAACACCGGGCGTGAGGCGAGAGTGCACACTGTATGGGATCACACCTAGGGCCGATCCACCGATCCAGGGAACCGGAGAATCCTCAGCGGACACGGTGAGAACACGTGAAACTCCACACAGATCCAGGCTCGAACCTGGAGCTGTGAGGTGAAAACGCCGCACTCTACCCAGTCCGATAACTATTTAATAGAACCAACGAGTGCTGGATCTTCACCTGTTTGGCTTTACTGAATAAATCTCTCCATCTCCCGTTGAGGAGCAGCAGCTGGTGCTTCAGGTCACGAGCCACGGTTTCATCACACGTCTCGATGAGGAAATTTCCTGCGGCGTTCATGCCGGCGTGATTCTCCATCCAGTGTGGAAGAGTCCTGAAGAACTCCTACAGACGTGAAAGAAAGAGAGAGAGAGAGAGAGAGAGAGAGGAAGTGAATCCGAGCGAGACAGTAAATGCATGCGATGGGAAATTTGATTAGACTCAGACAGACTAATTACAGTTCCCGTGTGAGGAGGATCAGACGTGTCTGTGTAATATACTGTATCTCTATGAGCAATTTTTCCATCCTATTATTCTTTTATTTAAAACAAATTGATAAATAATACCTCGACATCGTACGCAAAATCCGTCACAAAACGCCATGCCATCTTATCGAACCGATAAGAACGTCGACCGGATCTCCGTCTGCACTCCTCGTACACGCCGTGTGTGGTGCAACTCACTCGTTTAGTGTTCTCCGGCTGTCTCAGCGCTCGTTCGGCGTCCTCCAGCCAGGCCTGCAGAGACGCCACGCAGCCGCTGTACTTCTCCCAGTTCCCCTGCACCTCCTCCAGCATGGACCTGACGCTGCGCACCTCCACAGCCAGACTCCTCCACTGATCAGCCACGTCCCTCAGGAAGCGCTTCACCCTCTTCTCAACTACGCACACACACACACACATTTAAACACAGGTACGCTAAGGGTTCGATTTAGACTTACGTCCGAACTTTGATCCGAAGTTTTGATCACCGGCCCATTTCCTGCCCAAATTTAAACTGACAATAAATGGTCTTTAATAAACAATAAAAAAATATGAGCGACAAACAGAAAACTGCAGAGACGTAAGAGTTGAAAATATAAAAATAAAATAAAATATAGCGAAATAAAATTAAAACCTTTTGGACCTTAGCGTTATCATCATTAGACATGATACTATGTCTACTCCGAAAAAAACCCCAAAAAAACATTACAGACATGAAATCAGTTCATAGTGCATTGTTTTTAATATCTGGAGCTGGTTTGGAATCCTTTTTTGGTGTGTGTGTGTATATATATATATATATATATTCCCAGCCTAAAGGTCCTTCTCAACAAACCCCACATCGCTTGTTATGTTACGCAGAAAAGCACGACGTCATCGGCTCACGAGGGACATTTTAAACTGCACCAATCACAGCACGGAGAGCTGGAAAAAAAAAAAGAAAAGATGCCCTGGATCCTCTGTGGAGCTCGTAGCCACAGGCAGGGTGAGAGCAACATGTTAGTGCAGCTACGGGTCTGAGAGGAACCCATTAGAACGTCTCCACTAATGGAGTAAAACTCCCTGCTGAATACAGTGCTGGGGAAAACCTCATTTACCCAGCGCCTGAGGAGAACGAGACGGACGACGAGACAGGACGTGCGTGCGTGCGTGCGTGTGTGCGTGTGTGTGAGAGAGAGAGAGAGAGAGAGTGAGGAGGGGATGCTGCAGGCTGAGACTGATTGACTACCGAGCCCCATAAGGATTGATCTCACCGAGGTTCGGAACGACGTCTGATACTAACTACGATTCCACCCCGAGGACACGGAGACAGCGAGCGCAGAACACAAATAAAACCCGCCCGAGTTCCTTCATCCTGTGTACGCTGCGATCACACGTCCTTTTCTTTAAGGAGGAATCCCAGTTCGCGCGGTGAATACGGAAGACACGACGGATCCGAAGTTCAAGATCTTCACCCTGATTTACTGAGATCTTAAATGAAAGGACGTCACTGAAAATTAAATGTATACGTGCTGATTTATCGGGGACATGTTCTGGGGGGAAGGGGGTGGGGCTGAAGGGGGTGGGGTTACAAAGACCTGCAAAAAGGTGTATTGTAGATATTCTGATATTCATTTTATGGCGTCTCATTTCCAGAAACGTGACTCGTCCTGTGTTTAACCCCTTCATTCTCACAGACTGCCAATTTAAGGCTCTTTTTTTAAAACTATATATATATATATATGTAAATTAGCTAAATATAAGATGTAAAATAACCTCCAAATCACTTGAGAACATTTGTATTACTGCAAATGAACAAAACTTTCTAGACTATTTGTCATAATCAATCTTTACCAGCTTTCTATATAAAATAAATAAATAAACAACAACAACAACAAATATATATATATATATATATATATATATATATATATATATATATATCTATGTATATCAGTCTAAAACCTCCTCGCATCACGCAACAGTAAAACTTTTGTACGTTCTGGCATATTTTGTAAACTTTCCGTCTTCAACACTAGATATTTTATTATTAATAATATTTCAGGCATACCGTTTAAAAAAATAAAATCATTTACTTTTTATTTAGTACGTGATTAGGCAAATCAAAATCGTGCGTCAGTAATTGCGAGATAGGGGAAAGAGAGGAGGCGGGGCTTCCAGTGAAGTGGCAGTTAATATCGGAGAGGTCAACTGTCAATCATTTCAGATTCGCGTGTCGATGGGCTCCTCTGCTGGTTCTGTTGGTGAAGAGAAGACGGCTCTTTTAACATGGTTTACAGTGAAATCTCAGAACAGTATGGTTGACGCTACAGATTTGTCCGTTTCGGGTGAACGTAGCGTCACATTCCTGTTCGCATCACGGGTATTTGCGCACCTCCAGCCTTCTTGTCCGCTCGAGGCAGCCAGGCCGAGAACGCTCAGCGACAAGCTGCCTTCGGAACCGGATGTTTTTTTGTTTTTCGCACCATCCTGTGTAAAGTCTAGAGATCGTTCGGCGTTTCTATGATACTAAAGGTCACTCGGATCGCATTTCATCCTCGTTCCGATGTCCGACGTCGTCAGCGTCAACTCACGCGTATCTGCGTGAGTTCGTGTACTGCGTCGCCGCCACACGATTGGCTACGCGCCACTTCGCGGCCGCTTGAAATAAAGTGTGCTGAAGAGAGGCTCTGATTTGTACAGATGTACCGTTTAAGACATCGCAGGCGTGCAGGCTTTCTGTTAAAAATATATATATAAAATAAATAATTAATTAAAAAGCATTCCCGGTCAAGAATCTCACCTGAAGTGTCGGCGCTGATGTAAAGCGAGGCGGACTGCTTTAGAGCCTCGTAGATGGAGTCGTACTTTTGGAAAAAGTGCTCACCTTCGACGAATGACTAGCGGCAGAACAAACAAACAGGACACAGGTTAATGACGGGAAAACGAAATTTTCCACAGGTTTAACAAATTAATTTGGACCCGTGACGACGTCACGTGACGCGTCTCGGCCCGGGTCTGCGGGAAAGTCTGCTACTTTCCGACGAGTTCATAACGGTTTGTTTGCCTTCGGTTATCTGAGAATTGAATAAGCTCGAGGTTACGGCGGAATGAAATCCGACCGCGTCAGCCGTGTCCGATCGTCTCGTTAGATCGGACTGGGCTCTACAACTCACCATGTAGCTCTGGAGCAGAAGCTCGGTTGTTTCTCGTCGTCCATATTTAACTATCCAGGACTTCAGCTTGGATTCGCCCAGCGACAGGAAGCCCAGCATGCGGAACCTCCACTCCCAGAATTCCAGTTTGCTCAGATGAATGTGTGAGGAGGTAGATACGTAGTTCAATCTGTTAGACGTCAGACGGGCAGTAAGGGGTTACGGTTTGACATGACACTACTATTAACGGCTCACGGACGGACGCTCGACGTAAAAGGAAAGAAAAGAAAACGCGGAGATGTTTTTTTTTTGTCATTTTAGGGGAGGAGTCTCCAGTGTCGTAACCAAAGGTTACTCTTTGTGTTTATGTTTTTTTCTCGTAACGTGATAAGCTGTTTTTTCACGTTGTAACTTTACGACGTGAGGGAACGACTGTTTCTAGCTGCTGTACGGTTAAAGATAACAGGAACCTACTTGATACGCAGCATTAAATGTAACTCGAAGCCGATAAAAAAGTTAGGCGTTATTTAATGAATAAAAAGTGACGACAGAAATAATCGTTCACGGCGACGAGCGCGAGTGATACAAACCTGCGATCTGCCTCCTGCTATAGAAAATGAATCAACAGCTTCTGACCAATCAGAATCGAGAATTCATATCCTTGGCCACGCCTTCTATTTAGTGAGAGATTTACACAAAAACCGGTGGCTATAGGCTTGTCTGATTTGTCAGCAAGGTAAGAATAGCGGTGTGACTACAGTGCAAAACACAACAAAAGATCGTTAGATCGTTTTAGTTCGAAAATAATTAGGATGAAAACATCTGTTCGTTATTTGTTGTAAAAGACACAAACGGTGTGAATGTCTCTCGTTCTCACACCTCTCCGCCATGTCTTGGAGCTGCTCGGCTGGTACAGGAACGCCGCCGACGCTCCGGTCCCTGTGGACGCGCTGGAAGGTCTGCCGGTGCATTTCAACGAGGCGGAGGACCTCCTGCGGTAAACAAAGTCGCACACATCCATCACCGTCGCTCCTGCGTTCTCCTCCGTGGACACACCATTCATCATTTCCCTCTGTGATTTCTCATCTACCTGATGGAGCTGCCGTGTTCGGTGGATGGCATTGGCGGTCTCCTCGTGGCTCTGCTGAAGAACCAGCTCCTCTCGAAGGATCTTCTCTGCCTGATGCAGCCACACACCTACACAACCCAGAGGATCTGGCAACCCACCATCCAGCTGCACATGCCACTCCAGGAGCTGAATGGAAACAACGCAATTAACCAAGATGTTGGGGGTTTTTTTTTTTTTTGGCACGCCACTGGTTTTACTATAATCTGTCGTGTATCACACCGACTGATCACTGATTATTTTCCTACAGCAGCTTGCTTTATTCATTACATATTACAGAAAATTCTTTCCCAAACAAGGGGTCGCGACCCCATTTGGGATCTCTTGATTTACAAATTTGTTATTATTATTATTTTATTTATCTTGAAAATTAATATGAAACATTGTGTTGAACACGAAGACACATTTTGTTCATTACTGAGAGTAACATTCATTAAAGCCAGGTTTAAAATAAACGTATGTAAATGACAGTATTTATTATTATTATGATTATTATTATTATTATTATTATTATTATATCCGCTATCCTGGCTCGCAGCGCTAACGCAGGCAGAAGTTCTGCAATAAAAACAGACAGATTCCTCCATCCACATCTATCTCTGCTAGGTCCTCGAGCACATGGAGTGAAGACGACGGCGCCGAAGACAGCTCTCCGTCGCCACGCCGCACCCTCGGCTCATACCCGCTGCCAGCACCGTGCTCCTTGGGTCCCGTCTCGAGCCTGCTCCAGCCTACACGCCGCTCCCCACTACGGGAAGACAGCGCTACGCAGAGCCTCCACTAAATCACCTCACCTTCCCCCTTCCTCCTGCCACACTTTTTGCCTTCATCCTGCCTCCTGAGTGTCTGTGTTTCTCCCGCCGCAGCGTCGACCTGCCTCAAGCCTTACCTTACCTTAAAACCAACATTACACTAAAGTTTAAAGTAGTAAAGTCATTTCTTTTTTTTTGTTTGCGGTGGTGTATACATACACGTGTTTGTATGTACAGTACATGCGTCTGTGTGTGTCTGTATCTTACCCTGGCAGACAATCTGTCCCAGGCCTGCTTAACCAGAGCTTGGTCTGAAGTGAGCATGCCGTCCTTCTGAGTGGACTGAATGCAGGACTCCACTTGTCTCCTCCTGCACTCATACTGCACACGGTAATGCTTAAAGACCTGAGAAACGACAAAACAGGGCTTCAAACAGAGCAAGACACACTACGATTTGGAATAAAGTAGGACTCTAGTCCTTCCTGCGAATAATACATATATATACCGTTTAAATACACACCAGACATTGAAGACAGAAGCTGTTGAAGAAAAACTATTTCAGACCTTCGACCTTGTTTTGACCTTGACCCTGCCGGGATCGATTTAGTATGATTTAATATCAGGTGCTACGAGATACTCAATCTGGGTCATGAAATCGTAACGTGTGCATCAATTTGATCCCACTCTGAATGAAAAATAATGCCAATTTTTCTTAGCGTAACGTGCTCTCCTATAGAGGGCATGCTTGTGAAGGATACGCTTACCAAGCACTCGTCTGCGACACTTTCGGCTACCTTCAATCGCCGGTCGTTACTCCATCCATCCAAAAAATCGAATAAAGATGAACGTACGGACTCCTATGAAATCCTCAGCGGAGAAAAATATGTACTTTAACGGTCAATTAACTAACAGTGCCATGTTTAGATACGTACACCGATGAGAAGAAAACGTCCTGCTTCATTTTGTATTTATTATTAACGACATCTACTCTACATGTTCACGCATTTTCTCAACCGCTGTACCGGATTTTTTTGCGGATTCTTCTCGACACATTCCTATCGGTCCGTGACTTTCCGGACCTCCGGTAGTTTTACAGTATTTATACTTCAGCGTGACGTATACGGTAGTGATTCTATCTAAATATTCCATTCGATTCGATTCGATTCGATTTGCATGGCGCTTTTAACAACGGACGTTGTCTCAAAGCAGCTTTACAGAAGCGTATGAACACAGGACGGAGATTTTAAGTGTGTGAATTCATCCCTATGTATCCCTAGATCCTCAATTAAAAGAAGAAACGCAGGCATACAAAGTCGAAGGAGTTAAAGAACACGAGGAAGCAGGACACCAATTCATATATCGGTATATTTATGCGGTAACGGGTATTTATATTCCTCTTTAGGCTCCCCGTAGAGCTCTTAGTTAAATATGGAACACACCCGCAGGCCGGTGGCCCGCTGACACGCACTCATTACACACACCACCAGCCGACTGCCGGATCATCACTTTCAGTTAGTTATATTCTGGTAGGTATTATATGAAACGCTACAGCTGGATATTCCAACACTTACAGTGAAGATATTAAACCTGGAAACTAAACACGGGATCATCCTGACATGATCGTGATGTCTTTGGTCATGTTTATACCTTCATACCATGTTTAAGTCACCTTGTCACGGCAAATAATTATTTCAGTTTCCTTCTTAATAGCGAAAACCCATCAGTGCAATTTAGTTCAAACGTCTTGATGATTACTTTTTTAAACAAGGAAAGAAAGACAAGAAAGACTGCTGTTGAAGGAAAACAACTGGTTGATTATATCATGAAGTGTTTTATTCCTCTTATCCCACAGCTATTTGCTAACACTCACTAACATTATTATTTTTTTTTTTTTGTACAATTTTTATTAACGTATAACAAATCATACTTTTTATCCATTTATAGTTACATTTTATGCTGTTGAACATCCACACAACGGGTGACTTCCTGTTCGGACTTACGTTACAGCAGCTATAAATAATCGTCCCCCCACCGGTTAGTCTTTTTTTCTCTCTTGATGTTAAAGTGCACCTATTATGTTTTTTTCAAATGTGACCTTTCATGTAGTGTGTTATATGTGTAGCTGTGTGCGAATGTAAAAACGTCTGCAAAGTTCCCACGGTCGAAGCGCACGACAAACGGAGTTATCGACTCCCAAAAGAAGGAATCGATTCTGAACGAGTCGTTAGTGATTCCAGACTTTACTTCCTGTACTAACCTACGTAGGTTTGTAACAAAAAACCCCGCCTCTGGTCGTCATCGGCCGCTCGCTGGGAGCGGTAGACCGATCACGACAGACCGGGACGTCTGACCGATCAGAGCAGGGTATGCTCTCTGAAAGGAGGAGTTTCGAACGAATCCTTTAGAACGGATCATTTAACGAGTCGTTTGTGACCCCGGGGGAAAAAGGTAATGCTGCAAAGGTAATCCCCCTCCCTCTCACCCCCCGCCCCGTGAATGAGCTGTTGCTATAGAAACGATAACGTATTTAGATAAACTGGGGATTTGCAGCTGCACTATTGTCGGAGCCGCTGTTTTGGAAAATGAATCAACACCTTCTGACCGATCACAATCCAGCAGACCAGTGTTTTGGAGCTTGTCTTTATATATAACGAGGCTATACGACGGAAACGGTGTCGCACCATCGATTTGCTTCGTTACGCTCTTCAGGTTCAGTCTTCAAAGGTCAAACTTTGTGATTTGTTTCTGTTCGGTATATAACGGTGTACCTGGTACTGCTGACTGAGATCTCCGGCGTCCGTCTGAGCCTCAGCGCAGTCCCTGTCCATCTGATCGGCCCAGACCTTCAGCTCCCTCAGAACGCTCCTCTGTTCACGCTGACAACCAGAGACAGATATTAAAGGATTGATGGACGGACGAAGAAATATGAGCGTCCTTGACTAAAAGTTCATCATGTCCTCACCGGGAGTCATTTTACACAGCCTATACGCCATGGACGCTGGGTGTAATTACAATAAGGAGTTCAAAAACAGATCGACCGGAGACATCCTGCTGCGCGAGATATTTCTTATCATCACTGTGTGCATTTACCCCAAACCTCCCACCCGACAGGGGGGCTGAAACATGACGGGAGCGCCGGTGGGAGTGGGGGTAACTTCTCTCAAGCGAATTCTATCAAGATGAACGAGTGTGTGCGTCGTCAAGCGTGAACGCGTGACATTCTTCTTCTTTTAATGAAGAACATCTTTGCTTTGGGTGTTGCAATGCCGTGGGGTGAGGAAGAATGAGAGAACGATTGCTCCGTGACCTCGCTCGAGTCTGCTGGGTATTCCTCGTATGATATTTCTCCTCATACCAATTACACTTCCCAATCAGCTTCATTAGAGCCGCGGTGGCGAAGCGCTATTACAATAGCGACGGAGCTTTAACGACGCCGAGCTGATTTTGGCAGGTTCGTCTGATCTGTCGGTCGGAGAAGGCCAGGATGAGCGTAACCTCCTATAAGATCTCGTTTACGGAGGTCTTGATGTTTCTCGCCTGACTGTCAAGAAGATCGACGACTAGCGCGACAACAAAGGGGAGCTATTGTCATGCAAATAAGCGTAGCCGCCGAGCCGTAGCTCTTAACGTAATGATAATAATAAGCGTGACGGGATTTTGGGGGGCGGAGGGAAATCATTCGGAATCCTTCACGTTCTAATCAGGACTACAGATACGGTTTGTAAACGGAGGTCATTTGCGCGACAAAACATAACCGCACGCCTTCTGGGCGCCGAATAGCACGTGACTGGGCCTACCTCTGACATTTCTCCAAAGACGAGAGGTGCAAAGCCAAACTACAGGACACAGGCAGGCATGACGAGCAAAGGAGGACAACACAACAAGTTATTCCAGGAAAGAAAGAAGAGTTTGAGAGAAGAGGAAAGAGAAAAATAAAACGGAGACCGGGGATCGAAGACAGACACAAAGACGGAGGATAAAACCCGAAGATCATGCGACCGTAGACATGGCGCTTTCACTTTTTACTATACAAGTAGCACAGTATAATGCTTTGGGTCGTGCTGTTACATGCTTTCGAGCATTCGAGTGCTGTGATACTACAGAATTGTAACTGCATCGGCATGAGCAGTATGTTTCCATGCACAACGAAAAGCCTGAGGATAAATACCTGAGGAGCGCTACAACAGTTCGTCATACACGTGCATTACAGAGTGTCACGTATGAGAGTACAACAGGAGGAAAAAGCAGCTGAAGGGTCAGAGGTGCCAGGAATGAGCGTACCTCCTCCTCATGTCTGACGCTGTCGGTCTCCGCCGAGTCCGGATGATGCTTCAGGAACTGAGCCACGTACGTCATGATGGACTTCTCGTCCGGTTTATCGACGTCCACGTCTAAAGCACATGTCTTATTTCCATAAGGCTTTTTATTTATTTATTTTTTTTCGAACAATAACACAAACAGTAAATAATCCTAAAGAGTTGCGTAAGATTTGCTCGGACCCCTACTCTTTCGTTACGTGTAGAGCTGGGCTTTATACATACTGTCATATCGCCCACCCCTAAATTATTTTATTTTATATATATTATATATATAATTTGTTATTCAGAGAAATAAGATCAATTGAATACTTTTGCAACCCACTGTAGTATTTCTAGATCTCTCTCTCTCTCTCTCTCTCTCTCTATATATATATATATATATATATATATATATATATATATAGATAGATAGACAGATAGATAGATAGATAGATAGATAACTATCTAGAAATATATCATTAAACTCAATTGTGATATGATACTTATTGTGATATGATACTTTTGTCGTATCGCCTGCCCCGATTACATTTATGTGGCAGTGCAATAGAAACAATAATCGATGCGATAAAGAACAATGTAATAATTCAATAACGTTATGTTTACCCTCCGGGTCGAGCAAGCGCGGGATGCCCAGCTCTCTCTCGGCCAGTGAGAACGCCTCCTCCAGGTTGGCTCTGTTGGGTCGGTTCCACACGCGCTCCATGTCCACCAGCTGAGGACGCAAAGCGAAGATGACGGCGTGGAACGCTACGCCGGAACGCCAGCTAGGACCGAAATCCCTGACGTCCAGACCCAGTCTCCTGTAATCCCCAAAAATACATAACAAAAGCAGGAATAAATGGAATTAGTGTGATTATTCACTCTACTGTAAAATGACTAAAGGATTAGTGTGCGCTGGAAGTCCAACGATATGATCATTTTTTAACAAAATATTTCTGATAGGCTGACGCGAATTTGACATATTAAACAATACAATCCTCGTCGATTCAGTTCTGCAAGAAAAAACGAAACAAAGCAAAGCGAAAGAGAAAAACCCACACGTTTACGACAAAGACAAAAATTAGAAACGTCTAAATATGCGAGCCCTGCCCCCTTTAACTAATAAACCGTTCATGTATAGCCTGTATTTGCATGCTGGAACATGATTGGCTGCTACATTTTATGATGCAATAACACCTGCATGTTCAACATTACCTCAGTGAGATTCAAAGCAAACTGTGTCTTTAGGAAATCCATTTCTGTGACAATTATTTTGCACTTTGTCCAGTCAGTGCTCGACAGTTAACTCCTCAATAATGAAAAATGTCCTATAAAAGATTTATAATGTTTTAAATCTTGTTGAGTGATATCAGTACGAATTCGGTTAAAGCACCAGAGATTATCCAAAGTGGGAATTTTACGATGGTTCCCTGTCTTTTTCCGCTGCTTTAAGGCGGAGTCCCTGATCATGTGACCAGGTTACAATTTCAGTACACCAAGCATACACTGCAGTAAATTGGAACTGGGCGTCAGAGTGTGTATTCAAGTTCGTACTTGGTAGCGGTTTTCTGAACCCATTTAAGCAGAGCCTTCTTGGCTCCGCCCTGGAAGGAGAGGCGTGGCTTGCGTTTGACAGGTGGGCTGGTCGCATCTGTGCTGTTGGAGCTGTCCACCGAGGACGTGCTGCTAGTCTGCACATTCTGAGACGGTAGTGTGCTGGTGAGTTCCTCAATCTGGGGATGGAAAACCGCGCGTGATCAGATGATGGAAATTCCGATACGCTTTCAGTGACTGTTAAAAATGAGGAATTTTTTTTCTTTCCGTGCACTCTTGCCTGGAAATATAATATGATGGTCCAGATCAAGCCCAGGACAATCGATGGCCTGCCGTCTACAACATCCGTGGTGTTGATGTTCACCAGTTTGATCTGTTGCAAAAAAATAAAGATATTCAATCCTCATCACAGCCTCCTCAAAGCTATTAATTAATACATCATTGATAGTAATATTGCGCTTATTTATATACACTTAAGCCTTTACTAACCGGAGATCCTCTGTACACAGACTGAGGGCAGAGACGATACAAGTAATGGCGAGAAAAGAAAGAAAGAAAGAAGAGAGAACATTCTGTTAAACAAATGCATAACAGGCTAAGAAACACTTACACAGGGGATAAAAACACCTGTTTGGAAAGACTGTGTAAGATAGCGAATCAAATCCTACTATTTACGTAGTAGGAAAGTTCCTCGTATTCAGAGTCGGGTTACGCACACGCTTGAGTTGATTTTCAGAATCTCCAAAGGATTTGGACCTTTTTACCAACATCAGAAGATGACTGCATGCTCCAAACCTGGTTGCTAAGCTAGCTAACTAGCTAGCTACCTGATATCAGCGATGAGCAGTATCGTTTTGGTTGCTATGGTAACATTACCGCGTATTTGTACAGGTTAAAAGAATCACTGAGGAAAGTGACATATTTTATGTATACTGATAGATTGTGGAGATTTTAATGAGATTTTAACTGCTTTAAAACAACAACAACAACAACAACAACTAATATATTAACATATATTCTCCACAGATTATTTTTCAAAGATCAGATTACAAATTTGAAGTATAATTATGAAAAAAAGCAAATGTCGGGTAACAAACACGTCTTGAGTAAGGGGAATGGAGGGAAATTTGTAAAAATTGTATATATATATATATATATATATATATATATATATATATATATATATATATATATAACGCATTCCTATAATCTACAACTACAGAACTTTTTTACACAGTAGATTTAATGTAGCATGAGATACATACTATTAATATTCATTACCATACATGCACACAGCAAGAACTGCAGTAATATAATATACACTATGCATAAGTGTCTAGATTAAAGGACAGAGAAAGAGAGAGAGAGTTAGAGAGAGAGAGAGAGAGAGAGCGCGCGAGAGAGAGTATTAGAGAGAGATAATAGGATGAGATAGAGTACTTCAGTAGTGGAGCCTCAGCTGTGTCAGAGAATGGATTTTCACCTCCTTTAAAAGAAGAGAGAGCTGGAGGACCAGCGTGAATGTGGGTTTAGTGTGTGCTGTAAGTGTCACTGATAACACTCATCTTGCCTGTCTGGGTGTTTCACACAGAATTAATTATTAATTCAAGTCAAAAGCAGCATTTTCAGGGACCAAGCACCCAGTCTCGGTGAGCCGCACGTTCACAGACGCGCTACCATTGTTGCCTAAGCAGTCACGGGAAAGCAGAGCCATATCTTTAGGCAAACGGATTCCAGAGTGATTTGTAGTTTCTCTCATGATGTGTATGCTTTGACCATGGACAGAGGTGGAATTCTCTGACTGCAGGAGGAAAGGTCTAGATGAACAAATGGGCAGCAGGGTGTCACTGCAGCTACAGCTGCCGCTATTCAATTCAATTCAACTTGATTTTATTTGTATAGCCCTTTTAACAGTGGATACTGTCTCAAAGCAGCTTTACAGAAACATGTAAACATAAGATATAAACATATGAAATACAGATTTTAAGTGTGTGAATTTATCCCTGTTGAGGAAAAACTCCATAAAATTGATATGAGGAAGAAACCTTGAGAGGAACCGGACTCCGAAGGGAACCCGTCCTCATCTGGGGAACGACGGATAGTGTGAGAGTAAAGGGAAGTTCATTATGGTTTAATATGAAGTCTGTTTGTTGAACTAGTCCACTGTTCACTAAAGGAGACCTGAGTGTAAAACTGCATGTGGTAATCGCAGTCCCAAGGCCATCGCTGCAAGCGTAGTCCCAGCACCAACCGTTCATGTGAAATTGATGTCCCAAACCATTTCCATTTCCACAGCTACTGCTACTTTGACCTGTGGTTCTAATATTTTTTTCTTCTTACAATTTAAAAATATCACAAAATAAGGTATTTATGGGTTTTTTTTTCTCATCAGTCTGGGCCAGTTTTCTCCCCCACTTTGTGCAAGCATCTGCACCAATCTGATATCTGTCTTGTGTTTGTTTTTTATTGAAAAGGCTATTTGATATTAAATCCTGTCAGACATGTGCAGTAGATATTTGTTCAGACAGGTCTCAAGATGATGTGAGCCAAATTTGGTGAGGACTGGACAAAATTCGGAGGGAAATTTGGAGTTTTTGAACATGTTATTGTAGCTTTTAAGCTGTAGGTGATGCTGTTACAAAATTTGTTGCATAGCCTCAGGTCACAGTCATGAAGATTTCTACCAAGTTTTGTGTCAGTACGCGAAGCCGTTGCTGAGATATAGCCTCACTTCCTGTTTGGTGGCATTGCTGTCAGATCTGTTGGCCCAATAGGGGCAAACCTTTTGGAATATTCAAAATTCTTTCAATTTTGAAATCTTTTGTGAGGCATACTCTGAAGATGACATGTTCCAAATTTGGTGATGATTGGACAATATATGTAGCAGGAATACTGAAAAATCCAAGGTGGCGGAAAATCTAATTGGGTGGAAATTAAGGGTGTGTTGAACTCGTCTCGACCGAGGGAATCCAGGGCTTTAAGACTGTGGACAAACGGTTCAAAAGTTATGGTCATAGACATACTTCCATATGAGGCCCAAATTTGACCCAATGGTTGTGCTAAAGCATTGGCAGCTCTTGGCCCAAATTTAGTCAGAATGCTCCTTAAACCCTCCACTATCAGTGTGCCTTTTAAAAAACTTTTTACCAGATGGTTCTATGGGCTCCCATAGACAACCTAGGCAGAAGAAGAAGAAGCAGAAGAACAATACTAAGAAAAGGTAGAATGCAAAAGGGTGCCGAGACACCTTTGGTGCTTGGCCCCCTAATTAATTAGTTATTTGTACGTTTGTTTGAAAAGGAATTTCAGTTTACTTTATGTAGCGTGTTTCTCTTACCTCAGATCACATTATTAGAAAAAGGAAGACAGAATACTGAGCAAACAAAGCTGGTGAGATCAAATATCAGTGGCAGAAAGGAACAGACAGAACGTTTTCAAACAATGCAGTCAATCTGCAGCCAGCGGACTTATGCCGCTTTTCCACCGCAGGAGCTTTCCCCAGGAACTAGGCACTTTTGGAGGTACTCGGTGTGTTTCCACTGCAGGGACCACGGTCTAAATTAAGTTCTGTGTTCTTCTGACAAAGAACTCCGGCAGTCATCCGGTTCTGTTTCGTTCCTCCTGACCACCAGAGGCGGTACTTTAGCACTAGTGGAGAACTCCTACCATCATAATGAGGAATGTCACCCACCTAAAAGTACTCAAGGATGCTCCTGAAGAACTGCTGAGCTGACTTCAAGAGGGGTAGCAACATTGAGCTTGTAGAAGCAGGCAAAGGTACTGGGAGAATTCCAAGTAGCAGCATCACAGATGTCCGCCATAACAACTCATCTAAAAGCAGCCCAAGAAGTAGACCCAGCCCTGGCGGAAGGACAAAAGATACCTCCTGGCAGAGGCTTTCTGGCTTTCTTATATGCCACAGTGATCACTTCAACAATCCAATTTGATAATCTCAATTTGATAAAAGCTGATCTGTTCGCCTAAGGTGAACAGTAGCAGCCACATAAAACCTCAAGCATATGATAGGGTGACAGACATCGCACAGGAGTCCAGGCACAAAGCAGCCAGTTGTCCAAATAAGGCAGGATTCGCATCCCCCTGGACCATAGCGGGTACAGAACTACAGTCATGCACCTCGTGAAGACATGAGGGGCCAGAGACAGACCGAACGGCAGGATTTGAGTTGGTAGGCCTGGTTCTTGAAACTGAATCGGAGAAATTTCCTGTGGTGAGGAACAATCGGAATGTGAAAATAAGCATCCTTCAAATCGATGCTTGTAAACCAGTCTTCCTTCGTGACAGACCGAAGAACATCGGCTGCACATAACATTCTGAAGGGCAGTTTTTCAGGAACATGGTTAGACACCTTAAATCCAGAATTGGACGAAATTCACCGTCCTTTTTTGGACCAAGGAAGTAAGTTGAGTAAAAACCATCCCCTTGAACAAGGGGGTGAACCTTAACTATGGCTCCCTTCTCCAACAGAGATCGAATTTCCTGAGAAAGGACCACTGCATGAACTGCGTCCCCTATCACAGTGGGACAATTCTTGAAAACCTTGGGGGCCGGCGTCAAAACTATAGAGCGTACTTTACTCAGGGTAGTCGAAACCCAAGGATCTACTGTTGTTTCGGGCCGATACTGTAGGTGTAGCCTTGAAAAGTGATCGACTACCGGCTCAAGCACTTCAGGCTTTATGTGTGCGACTTTTAGTGCCTGTGGGGGGACGCTGACATGGGCCCCCAGCTAACTGTCGCTAATGAGGTCGAAAACAACATCATTAACTGTGTTTATAATCGCTTTAGATGCCTTGGAAGCTCAAGCTCATGATTATGATAGGTTTTTGACCCGATCACAACACAATGGGTCAGCTGGCCAATCAGGGCACTCTGGGATTTTTAGAAGGAGGGGCTTTGGAGAAACCGGAAGTCAATCGGAGAGTTTCAGACAGACTGGGAATAGAGGCACTGCAATCATGTACAGTATGTGAAAAATAATGTGTTTTTCTGTTTGCTTGTTTGTTTACATTAAAGCATGTTAACCTATTCTATTACACCCAGTAAACAAAATAATGAACTTTTAAAATAGCATCATATGACCCCTTTAAATATATTTGTTCTAACTGGGTGAGGAGCATGCCTTTTCAAATCAAATCAAACCCTGCCAATCGAAATAGTAAGGAACTAAATGGAGTTAATAGAAACGGGGATGAGTGACTTGATCAGAATGAATAATGCCCAAGTATCGGCTACAAGGTGAACCTCACGACTGATTTATAGCAAATGAAAACAAATGGCTTTTAGCCGAGACTCCATCGCTGTCCATCTCGATTTATCTGCACCAGGCCAAGAGCACACTGGGAATGAGCAGATATCTAATGTAGAACAGATCTACCATGCAGAGGTTATTTAAATATTTGCTTCAAATTGGTCATATTCCTGACAGGAAAATAAAGACGCTTGTTTTCGGCGTGTCGCAAGTCGCTCGGTAAATCAGTCACTGGATTTATAGACGGCTATTTGTTGAGACTGGACCGCAGAGCTGCTCACATTCATCACAGTGTCAGATACAGACTCGGGTTTGTGGAGGAACAGATTTATCTGTGAGAAGAAGGATGTTGTAGCTCATGCAACTGGCACCAGGGAGGAAAGAACAGACAGAAAAATATACACGTAAAGTGAAAGTAAGGAGTATTGAACTGAAATCCTCCACAGAAGTAGAAACAAACACAAAGAAAGAAAGAAAGAAATGAATGAAAGGGAAGAGCTCCCGAGAGAATCAGCTAACAACGGCGCGTGCTCAAGAAAGTGAGGAAGAAAGAAAGAAAGAAAGAAAGAAAGAAAGAAAGAAAACGAAAAAAGAACGAAAGAAAAGATTGAAGCAGAACAAAACCTCAGTAGCGTACTCTCAAGAAAAAAGCAAAAAAGAAATGACTGAAAGAAAGAGCTCCACTGAGAATCAGCAAACAACAGCACACTCAAGAAAGAAAGAAAGAAAGAAAGAAGGAAGAAATACAATGAAGAAAGAAAAAAGAAAATGAAAAAACAGACTGAAGCAAAACATATAATCTCAACAGCACACTAAAAAGAAAGAAAAAAGAGAAAAAGAAAGAAGAAAGAAAGAAAGAAAGAAAGAGAAATAATGAAAGAAAGAAAAATAATGAAAGAGAAAGAAAAAAGAAAGAAAGAGAAAGAAGGAAAGAAAGAGAAATCATGAAAGAAAGAAAGAAAGAAAGAAAGAGGAAAGAATGAGAAATAAGGAAAGAAAGAAAGAGAGAGAATGAAGGAAAGAGAAAGAAAGAAAGAAAGAAAGAAAGAAAGAAAGAGAAAGAAAGAAAGAGAAAGAAAGAAAGAGAAAGAAAGAAAGGTTAATTGCTAACTTGGACGTTCACCAACATTAAATGCAGCTCTAAGTGGATAAAAAGTCTGACGTGTCGTTATGTGACGTGCTGTGATGATGTGATGTGATGTGTTGTTATGTGATGATGTGACGTGACGTGATGTTATGTAATTATGTGGCGTGACGTGACGTGACGTGATGTGATGTGATGATGTGGTGTCGTTATGTAATGATGTGATGTGACGTTATGTGACGTGACGTGACGTGACGTGACGTGACGTGGCGTGGCGTGACGTGATGATGTGACGTGATGTGACGTGAAAAGGCTGTGGTATAAGAAGAATAAAACTCTTCAGGATGTTCTGTTAGGCCACATCAACTTCATAATTATTGGCACCCTTCATGAGATGAGCAGAAATGTATCTATTCACTGACTAGCACAAGTAATAACGTAACTTTCCACACAATTCAAACCCCTTTAAAATTTTATTTTAAATAGTGCAGGTTTCAAAATTATTGGCACCCAAAATTAGCATTACAACACCTTGTTGCTTATTATTTTCCCTACATTTTACATTCCTTATTAAAAATGATGATTTTTGAGACTCGAATAAGTATAAAGGACCAATTTGATTTTTGATACTGAGGCACACGCTGAATTCTCTACAAGTTCCTCGTTCTGGATGAATCCATGTAAGGAATTTCTGGGAGAGAACAAAAGCGTGAAGCGAGTTGAGCGAGTGCCCTCGTGTATCTCTCGGGAGAAGGGGAGAGGGAAAGCGAGAAAAAGACAGAGAAGGGTGGGGGGGGGCTGTCAAGGTTACGCGGGTTTTGACCCGGAGCGCTTCACCTGAGCAGAGCACTCTGGGAAAGGAACGAGCTTACCCTCCTGCCCTCGAGGAAGTGCAGCGCCGTTCCCACGTTGGCCAGCCAGTGGATCCTTCTGAGCTTGCGGCCGTGCTCACACGGCTGCGGCGAGGGCGAGGGGAAAGGAGGGGAGGCGGATACGGGGAAAGGACCAAAGAGGGAAGGTGGAAAAACAAAGAGAGAGAACATTTCAAGTCAGACACATTTGGAACAAAGACGTGCAGCACACTGCGAGTCTGTGATTAACATTAAAAGTAGCACCAGTCCAGACGAGGATAAATGAAACGGCGGGCGACTGAAAACCCAAAGCGCCGTCTAACATTTCTTGCAACATACTATGGACCCGAGGCAACACTGGCCTTATGGGAGCACATGATCATGCATATGTGTGTGTGTGTGTGTGTGTGTGTGTGTGTGTGTGTGTACTGAGGGGAGTCCGACATAAAAGCCTGTCTAGACAAGAAATAGGCCACTGGTTATTTTTGTACCCCAGATATATAGATTTAGACTTTAATTGCATTTTTGAACGTCATAATTCTAATTATTGGCACCCTTCATGAAGTGAGCAAAAAAAAAAAAAAATATATATATATATATATATATATATATATATATATATATATATATTCTGCAATTAACATACAGTTTATACCATTACATGCTGTTAACTGTGTTACTAAACATACATACATATATACACATTTTAACAGCAGCAGGGTTTCAAAATTATTGGCACCCCAAGCATTAATATTCAGTGCAGCCTTTCTGACAGTAACAGCACTCAGTGTCTTCAGAAACGATTCCAAGCTCTTCAGGTTTATGACTGCGGATGTCGGCTTCAGTTCAGAGCTACAGGTTTTCAACAGAGCCTGAGCACGCGTAAAACGTTACATTATACGCAACAGAGGCAACACGTTTTTGCACTTTGTGGCACCTTGATGCCACAATTCTGCTCAGGACACGCAAAATACTGGCGAAATATTCACCTAATCACCTGCGTGTTTTATTTTACGGGGGGGTTTGGGGGCTTTTCTCGTCAACCGTCTTGAGGTGATAGTCATCTAGTCACAGCAGAGCGCTCCACTTTAAGAGACGGATCGGGTTACGGCGCTGTGTGACGATCTATTGTGTTGTTTGCAAACTCTTAAGGCAACTCTTAAGGCAACATGTTTGCATTCATCTTAAACGTTCGTGAGGGGTGCCAATAATTTCCACCACATATATGTTTTTGAATATGTTTTTTTTTTTTTTTAATTATAGATATGATCTTCAGAGAGAGTCTCGGCCAATCAGGTTTCCTTCCCTCCAATCAAACCTACCAGTTTGTGTCCGGACAACACTTCCAGAAGTGCTAACAGCATCACGCCATCCTTAATGTCCTCGTACAGGTCCGTCACCACCAGGGGCGGGTCACGCTGCTCAGAGGGGACGGGGATGGGGCGGGGGGGGGGGGGGGGGGGGATAAAAGGCGTTAGCATGAGCTTTAAATGAAATGTAAGTGTTCGCGACGGTGAGACTAGACGTGGTTTAAATACGTGCACATTAAATATTCACACGTTGAGGAACACACGTTTCAAAGTGACACACGTCTTACTATAAATCCTGTTTTTGTGCTGACGAAAAAGACTTTTTCTCTCTCTCTCGCTCCTGTCACGTCGGACAGTCATAATGTAGACGGCGAATATATCTGCTTTCCTAAAGCCCTGAGGGAAAAAGTGCTGATGCAGGGAAGAGAAATGACAGACTGTCTGACCCGATGTAGCTTTTTCCTTTCACTAATCCACACACACACACACACACACACACACACACACACACACACACACACACACACACACAAACGAGACGGATTTGCAGGAAAGAAGCAGAAATAATTCAGAGAGAGATTAGTACATATGTGAGAGACAGACAGCAGAGAGAGATGGAGAGAGAGACACAAAAGGGAGAATGACAGAGAAGGATACACACACACACACACACACACACACACAGAGAGAGAGAGAGAGAGAGAGAGAGAGAGAGGGAGAGAGAGAGAGAGAGAGAGAGAGAGAGCAAGACGAAGATAGAGGGTTAAAGACAGAGAAGGAGACAGAGTGTTAGGTTGAGTGAGACTGAGAAAGTGAGAGATGATAGAGAGAGAGAGAGAGAGAGATAGAGAGAGAGAGAGACAAACACAGAGAGAGAAACAGAGAAAGAGAGAGAGAGAGAAAGCGAGAGAGATGGTAAGATCTGCTGAGAGAGATGACCTTAATTAGAGTCAATGTGAGAGAGGGAGAGGAGGAGAGGGACAGGAGGGGTGCGAGAGGAGGAGAGGGAGAGGAGGAGAGCAAGAGGAGGAGAGGGAGAGGAGGAGAGTGAGAGGAGGAGAGGGAGAGGGGAAGAGCAAGAGGAGGAGAGGGAGAGGAGGAGAGTGAGAGGAGGAGAGTGAGAGGAGGAGAGGGACAGGAGGAGAGGGAGAGGAGGAGAGGGACAGGAGGAGAGTGAGAGGAGGAGAGGGACAGGAGGAGAGGGAGAGGAGGAGAGGGAGAGGAGGAGAAGGAGAGGAGGAGAGGGACAGGAGGAGAGTGAGAGGAGGAGAGGGAGAGGAGGAGAGGGAGAGGAGGAGAGGGACAGGATTAGAGTGAGAGGAGGAGAGGGACAGGAGGAGAGGGAGCGGAGGAGAGGGAGAGGGACAGGAGGAGAGGGAGAGGAGAAGAGGGAGAGGAGGAGAGGGACAGGATTAGAGTGAGAGGAGGAGAAGGAGAGGAGGAGAGGGAGAGGAGGAGAGGGAGAGGAGGAGAGTGAGAGGAGGAGAGGGACAGGAGGAGAGGGACAGGAGGAGAGGGACAGGAGGAGAGTGAGAGGAGGAGAAGGAGAGGAGGAGAGGGAGAGGAGGAGAGGGACAGGAGGAGAAGGAGAGGAGAAGAGGGAGAGGAGGAGAGGGACAGGAGGAGAGGGAGAGGAGGAGAGGGAGAGGAGGAGAGGGACAGGAGGAGAAGGAGAGGAGAAGAGGGAGAGGAGGAGAGGGACAGGAGGAGAGGAGGAGAGGAGGAGAGGGACAGGAGGAGAGGGAGAGGAGGAGAAGGAGAGGAGGAGAGGGAGAGGAGGAGAGTGAGAGGAGGAGAGGGACAGGAGGAGAGGGAGCGGAGGAGAGGGAGAGGGAGAGGAGGAGAGTGAGAGGAGGAGAGTGAGAGGAGGAGAGTGAGAGGAGGAGAGTGAGAGGAGGAGAGGGACAGGAGGAGAGGGAGAGGAGGAGAGGGACAGGAGGAGAGTGAGAGGAGGAGAGTGAGAGGAGGAGAGGGACAGGAGGAGAGGGAGAGGAGGAGAGGGAGAGGAGGAGAGGGAGAGGAGGAGAGTGAGAGGAGGAGAGTGAGAGGAGGAGAGGGACAGGAGGAGAGGGAGAGGAGGAGAAGGAGAGGAGGAGAGGGAGAGGAGGAGAGTGAGAGGAGGAGAGGGAGAGGAGGAGAGGGACAGGAGGAGAGGGAGAGGAGGAGAAGGAGAGGAGGAGAGGGAGAGGAGGAGAGTGAGAGGAGGAGAGGGACAGGAGGAGAGGGAGAGGAGGAGAAGGAGAGAAGGAGAAGGAGAGTAGGAGAGGGAGAGTGAGAGGAGGAGAGGGAGAGGGACAGGAGGAGAGGGACAGGAGGAGAAGGAGAGGAGGAGAGGGAGAGGAGGAGAGGGACAGGAGGAGAGGGACAGGAGGAGAGGGACAGGAGGAGGAGGAGAGCGATGGGTTTTAGGGACGAGTGTAATTAAGCGGTTGTGAGAGACTGCAGGAGGAGAGTGAGAGGAGGAGAGTGAGAGGAGGAGAGGGACAGGAGGAGAGGGACAGGAGGAGAGGGACAGGAGGAGAGGGACAGGAGGAGAGTGAGAGGAGGAGAGTGAGAGGAGGAGAGGGAGAGGAGGAGAAGGAGAGAAGGAGAAGGAGAGTAGGAGAGGGAGAGTGAGAGGAGGAGAGGGAGAGTGAGAGTAGGAGAGGGAGAGTGAGAGGAGGAGAGGGACAGGAGGAGAGGGACAGGAGGAGAGGGACAGGAGGAGAGGGACAGTAGGAGGAGGAGAGCGATGGGTTTTAGGGACGAGTGTAATTAAGCGGTTGTGAGAGACTGCAGGAGGAGCGAGCGTGGAACTCCAATTAGCTCTGTGATAATTCAGGAAATAATGGAAGTTGGAGTCACCTGATGGGGATTATGGGGGAGAAAGCTGCACTTGGGCTGATTGTGATGAAAAATAAAAGTGAAAAGCAGGGAAACGGTTATTGAGAGAATAAAGCACGGTGGCTTAAGCTAATTACACGCGCTGGAGCCGTAATTGATTGGAATTGATTGTGGAGGGCGTCAGTAAAGCACACAGCATCGGTGTGGAGGGAGGGTTCAGACACGGCGACTTCGCCAGCGCGTCACTTCAGATGTTCAGCTTTCGACTTCATTCCCATTCGATCCGTTTTAAATAATGTACTCGGAAAGCAGTAACACACAGTGGGCATGCGCTTACAGGAAACTAATCAGCGCAGAGTTACTGTCAACATCCCAGCGGGGGATTATCTTCCCACAGAGCGCCACGTCCTGAAGTGTTTCACTCCTCATCATTTTTTATCCATTTATAGCTACACTTAACGTCACGAGAGCTGCCGCTCCTCTCTTTTCTTTCTCTCGCTTAAGCAGAATAACATTTTTTAAAAAACGGTAAACCCCTCCGTCCTGAAGACTTTCCCGTCCTGTCACAGCGTCACCTCTGACCACTGACACCGGAGACTCCTTCCATGAACATTCAAGCCAAAGTCGTGCGACGCGTGGTAACGACCGTACGCGTTTCGTTAAGCCACACGCGTGAACGAGCGCTCGCTATAGAAACGGTAACGGATTAGAAAGAGTGCGCCGAGAACAACTTTTACAGTGATTTACAGAAAATTAAGCCGGCACTTTCTGACCAATCAGGAGTCAGGAATTCAACAGGGCTGGAATGAACAAGCGTCGGTTATTACATTTGATCGAATACATATGAAGAAATATGACATCTAATATGGCATCAGATATAAAAAGAAACGTAGTCACACGGACAATTTATTTATTTGTTTGTTTGTTTGTTTATTTATTTATTTATTCGGGTTAGTCTCTCTCTCTCTCTCTCTCTCTCTCTCTCTCCAAGCGTGTAAATGATATGATGAACGCTTTGCCTCTCGACATGTCCCTGTTTTCCATATTGCGGTTCCCTCTTTACCAGAATCGGCACGTGTGATGGAGATAAAGAGCTTTAATAGGCTGTTTGAAGCCTCGTAAATGTGCCATGGCTCTGTGCCTGTGTCAGGCAATTACACCAGGAACCGAGAGGGCTAATGGGCCTCAGAGCAGCCTGTAGTGCTTAACTAGGCTGTTCCAGCTGGGTATCTCTGGAAATGAAGAAAAAAAGAAAACAAGAAAACCCTCGTTATGTTTCTGGCGTCGCCGCCTTGAGCTAGTCAGACTCTGCTATCTGTCAGCGGCGTGAGAAATGAGTTCACAACACCGCACATCCAGTAATTAAGCCCTAACCCTGTTTAAGAGGATTTGTCAAATTTGAAATGGAGGGTTTCCTTCCTATCTGTCACACACACACACACACACGCACACACACACGCTTGCGTACACACACCCTCGATTCTGCCCGTCATCTCCTCCTCTAACATTTCCTCTCGTTCCTAATCACGTCGACGCTCTTAGGCAGACGGCGTTTTCCGTCCCGCGTCCCCGCATCTCGACTTCGCTCACGCTCGCGCGCCGTTTCCCGCGTGTTTAAAGACACGTCGAGGCTCCAGGAACAGATCCTATCGCGTTCTTGAGGTTTTTAAGACGTAAAGATTCTCTCGTAATCTCCAAGCGCAACGCCGATCGAAGCCGTAGCATCGATTCGAAAAATCCTGGAATCGCTTTCTCCCTGGAGTAAAAACAACAACAACGACAACAACAACAAAAACGCAAAAGCCGATAATTACAGACAGCTAATTAGTTTTTTTGCTAGTTTTTTTTCTTTTTTTCCTTTTAAAGTAAGCTACAATTGTAGACATGAGTGTCACGACAACGCTGGAATCAGGAATCAGCGTACAAATTGTACAGTTAGATTTACATAGCGCTTTTCTAGACACTCAAAGTGCTTTACATAGTATGGCGGGGGAGGGGGGGGGGGCTGTCTCTTCAACCACTACTAGTGCGTAGCATCCACCTGGATGACGCGACAGCGACGCCCACCACGCACCAGCTATTACTGGAGCGGACAGAGTGATGTAGCCAATTCAGAGATGGAGATTATATCAGGAGGCCATGATAGAGAAGGTCAAACGGTGGAATTTCACCAGGACCACGGGGTTATGCCCCTACTCTTTTACAAGTAGTGTCCTGGGATTTTAATGACCACAGAGAGTCAGGACCTCGCTATATCTACGCCTTCCTGAAAACAACGTTGGCTGTTGACAACTACAGCACAACATCCAGACGACCAGACGACCAGACGGCCAGTCCACACCAAGCCGTTGTGGTCGTATGATATTTGGGATTTGACCTCTCCTGCCACTTACTTTACTTTTTGACCTTGCTCGCCCGAGTTTATGTTGTTTGCTCATGGCCTGACCTTTCCCTGTCTACTGACCAGGATTTTGGATCACGTCTTTTGTTCTGTTCGCTATCTTATTAAACTCGGTCTGTGCCCGCACTCACGTCCTCTGCTGAAGTCTGACGATAAGAAGTTTTAATAAGACGTCACGATACTTAAAAAAAAAACCAAAACAAAAACAACATTTCGCCGCCACTTTAGTTTCAAGGCCAGGAGTTAGAACGTAATAGCCTAGTAATATCAACGTTATCATACAAAGTTCATTTTCTAGTTATTAGTGATCCCCATATTATAATTATACATAAATAATATGCAGATTTATTAGTTGTTAGAATAATAATAATAATAATAATAATAATAATAAAAATAATAAGTTGTTATTTTTAACACAGTAACGCGAAGCTTCGTGATACAATTGTTGATTACGTTGCGCTTATACAAAGCCCTGATTAATTTATTTATTAAATTATGACATCATCTTTTTTTTTTTTTTTTTTTTAAATAAATTTCTAGTTACAATTACAGCTGGGGAATGTCAGCGAAACAATTTTCTTTATTAGTCTAACAACAAAAAAGACCCCGGCTTATCAGACCTGATGAAAAAAACTAAACAAAGAAACCCCTAACCCATGTAGAATTTGTAATGGTTTGAGTGGTTACAATGGACATTTTACTGGGTTTAATGGAAACTCTAATGGTCCCTGCGGGTCTCTACTGGTAATTTGTTGCCTATTATTGGTAGCATGTTATGTCTAGTGGATACCATTAAGGTGATACCAATAACGGTAAGGTTTTAATGGTTAGTTGATGGTTTGTAGTGGTATTTGTAGTTGAAACCATTAGACTTTCTGCAGTGGTTTCTATTGTTTTGTTTTATTTTTCCCGCTTCTTCTGTCCTGAAGACTTTCTCAGTACTGACTACCGACGTCATTTAGCTACTAGAGACGTTTATGGACGAGTGTAACGGTACCGTTATTGCTAACGTCTTATATTATTATACGATCGATCATTGTTGTTGGAGTAGTCTGGAGTTATTATTATGTCATTATCCACTTATTACCACTTATTACTAAAGTGTTAACGACGTGTTTCCTGTTTAATGATATTTAGTTTTAGATACTTAGGGCCTGATTTAAATACAAAAAAAAACTTCTGAAATAAACACACCACCCTGTGAAATCACACACACACACACACACACACACACACACTACCGTTGTGCATACTGATCGGCGTGACAGCTTAATGCTAATTTTCACGCTAACGTCCTCCTCATTTCCCCGTCCACAGCAAAGATCAAACTAATACGACTCGAGTAATTGACCAAATATTAATATGAACCCTGAATCTCATTCGGTAATCCTCTTTTGTTACACCTGCGGAGAGAAACGAGCGAAAAGGGACAATTTGAGGAATTCTCATTCTGTGTTATCTTAATAATGGTAACGATTAATCTTGCGCCTCGAGGCAATGAGTTAGAGAGCTGGAGATTCATGAGAGAAGATGATTTGCATCATGCGAGGTGGGAAGGGAAGGCGGGGGGGGGGGGGGGGGATGGTGTGGGGAGGAAGGGTGGTAGACCTCTGAGAGGTAACTAAGGCAGAACGTCACCTCATTCTCTCCCTCTGTTTTTCTAATGACCTTCATTTTCTTCTCCGTCTTTCGTTCTGCCACGTCCGCGCCACTTCTTTGTCTTAATACTAGCGACTCATTGTTATAACATAAAGGGTTAATAGCCGCGATCCAAGTTCACCATGCGTCCGCATCATGTGATGCCGATATATTGCACATGTTATAAATAAATAAATAAAAATAATAATTACAGTACAAATACAGTAAAATGTCAGAAGACATGGCCGCTTTTACGCTTTAAAGGCTGATTAACTGCACCGTTTTGTTCTATGTTTATATAAGCTCCTAAATACAAATGCAGTAAAATGACGCAAAATGGCCGTCTTCACTCTTTAATGTTCAAAGGCTTATTAAGTGCAATAAGGTGTCCCACAGGGTTCTGTTTCAGGCCACCTATCGGTGTATGTTCATATCTAATCTTTTGCACATGCCGACTTTCTCACATATGCCAATGACACCAATTTGCAATGATCACAGACGCATAAAATTGAAGGCCGTGATCAAAAATTTGAAGCTGACAGGAAGGGAATCCTCCTTCTCCTGAAACCTGTACACGAATAAGATAACAGAGGAAAATGACCGCCTTTCATCTTCAAAGGCTTGGGGCGCGTCTCAGTCAGCTCCCGAGTTCAGTAGTCAGGGCACTGATCAGGGAGTCGGCCATTTTACGGGCTGTCTCAGTGCGCTGGAACATTCGCTCGCTAAAAAAATCCCACAATGCACCGCAAAAACCCGGAAGAGTCGACGCTCGCTACGTTCCCTTAATGGAAATGACGTCACGTTGTCCGAAGCCTCTCGGCTCGGAAACGAAACAAAATGGCGGACGAACTCTCAGCTAACTCCGTCTACGAACATAAGTAGCTCGTTATCGTGGTTGTAGCTCTCGCATGATTACTTACAGTACGTTGACGATTTTTTACTTCATTTTATGTTCTATATACGGTTTGTTTGAGTTAAAAATCCTCCAGCGAGCCTACGATCCTGCTTGGAGTAGCGTGACAGGAACGCCTGTGATTAAACGAACAAATTTATACGACGTATAATACTCAGAAAGATATCGGTTGATAAACGCCAGCGGTGACGTTTTACATCGCGAGTACGTCGTCATGTCGCCGGAAACCGAGTCATCGGTGTCCTAATGTGTAGTGAGACCGGGATCTTACCACCGTCCCGACTCGTGTACACCGTATACTAGGTTACAGGTTATATACTAGACACATAGTGTAGGTTTAAAGTGCAATAAGGTGTCCCTTTATATCCGGGCCATTGACACATTAGTTTTCACTTCTGTGCACGTCTATTCTAATAATCTACATAAAATTAAAGCTTATAAAACGTTGGATGGACACAAACTTTCTTCTCTTACATCCTATTAAAATAAGGTTGCCAGTTTCACTCTAAAACGTAACGGCTATTCCGTCTATGACGTCTCTATACTAGATTATCTTTCGAGAAGTATAAGCGAAATGAGATGTCATCGTTTACGATCATTAACAATGATAATTGTTTCCTGCTGTCAAATGCCTTCATCTTTATGTGACACATTCCTATATTTAACCAGGCGCTCTGGAGCACAGGCACGCGCACTCTTGCCGGTGAAAACGCCGTCACCACGGCAACATCACTTTTCGAGAAGATGAGGTTAAGAGCACAGGCTGAGGCGGGGAGGGCGGGGGTTGGGGGGGGGGGGGGGGGGGTAAGAGAGAATTGAATAGAGAGTGTTGAATTATGGGAGAGGGAATGCAGCGGGAGTTCTCATAAAGGAGGCAAAACCAGCAAAGTGGGAGCAGAAATAGATCCTGCACAACTGATTGAATTATTTTATTCAGGACAATCTCCGACTTTGTGGGTGGGAAGGTTAGTAAATCCTTCAGAGCAGCCAGATTTACTCTCTGATCCCAGATCTGTGTTCATGATTAAAGGATTGTGAGGCCGTGTTTAAACAGGGAGCTAAATGTTTCATTTCTTTCATAGCCAGGAGTCTGAACAATATAAAATAAAAAATTCAGGCCAGGAGTCTTACACCCGCCCAGGCCACTCACTGACAAATCATACGACTACCGACCATAGACTGTAATGTACGCTCACTGAATAATTTGTTAGGAACTGTCCATCTGCTCATTCGTTCAAATTTCTAATCAGATACCGGTCTGGAGCTTTGGGAGCCAGACAGGCAGCTTTACAGAAACATATAAACACAGGATGGAGATTTTAAGCGTGTGAATTTATCTCTATTGAGCGAGACGGTGGAGACGGTGGTGAGGAAAAACTCCCCGAGATGATACGAGGAAGAAACCTTGAGAGGAACCGGACTCAGAAGGGAACCCGTCCTCATCTGGGTAACGACGGATAGTGTGAGAGTAAAAGAAAGTTCGTTATGGTTTAATATGAAGTCTGTTTGTTGAACTAGTCCACTGTTCACTAAAGGAGACCCGAGTGCAGAACTGCATGTGGTGATTGAAGCCCCAAGGCCATCGCAGGAACCGTAGTCCCAGCAACCACTGTGATATGCGCATGTGGAATTGAGGTCCAAAACCGTTTCCATGGCACTTCAAGCGGTACCGTCCTCAGCGATCTCCAGGCTGTAGTCTCCAGTTGATGAGAGCTCCATCCAGAGGTAGGGCATCAGGATGGATCAGGCAGGTCCGGAGAGCAGAAAGGGTCAGCATCACTGGCGTCTCCATAAAATCATGTGTTGGCTCCACAGAAGGAAAAAGGGAGAGGGAGGTAAAGAGAAGGAGAGACTGGTAACGCGAATAACCACTCTTTCCACCCGTGTTGAGCAGAAAAGCATCTCAGATTTACCCAGTTTTCGAACGGGGTTGGTTGCTGAGTGTATCGCAAAAGAAAAGCACGAGCTGTGTTACTTTTATCAACACTAAAACAAATCTTGTGCATGGAAACTAATATTCGATATCTCTAGCTGAATCTCAGCTTCCCTCGTCCCCGACATCATCTTGGTTTCGTCTGACGGCTGAAGCCACGACCCACAAAAACCTTACAAAGAACGTACGGGATCTCGTCGTCGAAGGCTCAGGAGAAGCGTCCGAAAGAACCGATTCCTTTGATGTACCATGGAACACAACGAAGGCCATCAAGAACAAGTGGAGAAAATGGGGCACCACAGTGACATGACCAAGAACAGGACGTCCTTCCAAAACTGCCAAAATGTCGAGGCGTCTCAGGAGGGGCGAGGCAACATCAAAGGAGCCGCACGATGAAGCGCGGTGGCGGCAGCGTCGCGTTACACCCGTTTTATCGGTTTATTTATTTTTAAAAAGGCCGGACGTGAATCGGTGCACAGCTACTACTAAACAAATCTTTTCACGGTCTCTCCGAGACTCGGCAAAAAAGAATAACTTGGGAAACATCAAATTAATTAATTAATTAATTACGACAGTCGAGAAATAGTGACGACTGAGGACTCTTCTTTCTCTCAGGTCGTTCTTACATAGACATATTTAATCACTTTAAGCACTTTCATGCGGGATCAGCAGGAAGCAGGTGATCAGTACAGATTAGGGTTTAAACCTGTGAGTAGAGCACAACGGACTGACAGCAGCAGTCTGTCCCAAACGTTCAGCTAACAAACGACCAGCAACAAGCCGACGTGCGGTTATTAAACATTAACGAGTTCAAATCTTCGCCGGTCCGTAACTCTGTGCCGGAGCCGCACTGATGGGCGGTGACATATGAAATATCATGTCTAGGCACAACTGCCTACAGATCGACATTTCAAATGAATTTTCCGCTCCGTGTCACCGCAGTAATCGCACCGGAACGGCTGGGAGGCTGAGTGGGTTCAGGGTGCGGGATAATTGCAGTGCGGATGGCTGGAGCAGTCACTCTTGACACACTCCTCTCTGACGCACACGGAAGGGTTAAGTGGAAGGGATTAACACAGCAAAATGCCGTAATTACACACACGCACGCACACGTGAGTCTTTAGTGTCCGGCGCTAATTGCTCAATTACAGAGACACCTGAGATCGGATCGGCGGCGAAATGGCGAAATCGAATCTATCTGAACACGCTAGTCAGTTATTAGCGTAAATGAAATAAACGATTACGTCCGCTATAAACGCCGTTCATTGAAAAGCGCACAGACGCGCCGCGTGCATAAGTATTCACCCCCGTTGTACTTTTCCGGATTTTGCAGTGTTTCAAAAACGACCAATAAAAACCCTCCTACGCAACTCTATACATTTATTTCACAGTCATTTTTTTCAAGTGCACACCTTTTTCAGGTATTCCCTTTCATGTAGTGTGTTCTATACGTAGCTGTTTTGCGAAGGTAAAAAGTCTGCAAAGTTTTCCAAAATCGAAAAGAACCCATGGGATGGAAACGGTGCTTTATTCGCGAACGTCTTACGCGACAATCCGATTTTTCCCCATAAATTCAACTCTACGCAACTAGGATTAAAACATCGCTATCGATGACGCGGAAGCACTGCATGCTCTACTGTAAGATAGTTTGCGAAATCTGACAGGGAAATGGGAATTCAAGTAGAGCGGATGATGTTTGCACATTAGAAATGCGTGCACACCACGGTGACCTTGTCTTCTATGCAAAAGTAAAAATAGTTTTACAAAAAATTCTCAGTTTTCCGTCTCAGGCTGATTTTTTGGGCTCTTTTGCACATTTGGGTTAAAAACAAACAAACAAGCTGCTAGACTGGATACGCTGGATGACTGTATGTTGACGGTAAAATTACGCGGTCGATCTAAAACGTCACTAGAAAGCAGCCTATAGCGGAAATCAAGTGCTTCTTGAATTTATTTGGTTTGAAGCATCAATTCTTATTACAGTCATCCCTGTCTCTGATATCTACGGTCCCTATGACTGAAATGGACTTAATTTCTATTACACGTCATGGATATACACAAAAGTCTATAGGGGCGGCTGTGGATCAGGTGGTAGAGCGGGTCGTACACTAATCGTAGGGTCGGCGGTTCGATTCCCGGCCCACGTGACTCCACGTGCCGAAGTGTCCTTGGGCGAGACACTGAACCCCGAGTCGCTCCCGATGGTAAGCTAGCGCCTTGCATGGCAGCTCTGCTACCACTGGTTTGTGTGTGTGTGTGTGTGTGTGTGAATGGGCGAATGTAGAACCGCTAAGGTTAAAAAAGCGCTATATAAGTGCAGGCCATTTACCAAAAGTACGAGGGGACGGACGGACGGACCCGATATAGTTTTTCAAAAAATATTTACAGATAAAATTACAACAGTGGTGATTTGTGTTCATCCGCTGAATTAACCATCATCAGAAGTTGTATAATTCGCAGAATGGAATGTGTCATAAAAGTTTCACGCGATCTCGGTAAAGACGTGAAGCACGTGCTCCTGATACCAGAACGCAGAGTTTGTTGGATGACATTCTTAAACAAAACAGCATCATAAAAATGATCAAAACCAAGTTCTGGGAAAAGTATCAGTCCGGGTTGGATTATCCTAATCTTCCGAATAAATCCAGTATTTAAATTAAAAAAAGAAAAAAAAAACCCCGAAAAGAATACAGAACAACCGTAACGTCCACCGAAAGTCAGTGAGCAGGTGAAGACGGGATTAATCAGAGAAACGGAGAGTGTTTACGAGGGTGGATGTATCGTCAGGGCACTAGGCGCTGTAAAAGGAGCATTGTGCTGGATTTACAGTATAGATTTATGATGCAGTGACGGCTGAGTTAAAGGTTTACAGCTAAATCCAGTCATTACGCAAGCTCTGTAACGCAAGCCGTAGACGTACAGGAGCCGGTACCACCGGTCTCATGCCACACTAATACGACTTAAACTTCACAAGTATGAGAAAAATCTTTCCTCTCCAAGCGGCAGCTCTTTCATTCGAACCCTAAAAAAAAAATACACTAAACGTACACTTCTGTCCTTTTGTGTGTGGAATGAATCTGCCCGTGCTTCGGTACTCATCCAGATGCTTTCTGAGTGAAAAGAGGACGCCAGAGTCGATAATCCACCTCGTTCACGTCCGTTACACCTTCTCAGTCAGTGCTGGGGAAGTGCGTGTGGAAAATATCAGCGCAAATGGAGATCGGATCAAGATCTAGTAGGCGTGTCAGTCTGTGTGATCACCTGACACTCCAGCGGTCACTGATCGTGAGAATGAAATCAGCCTTAGCCTTGCTTCACGCTTCATCACACCACTCGGGTTGCTTTTCAGGTTGAAAGTGACAGTGCATTGATGCTGACGGTAAATAATCTGATACCAAACAACAACAACAACAACAAATGAAGTGCCATATTGATGTTTTTTATCTCTGAATGCTAGTTGGCTCAGCCCTGCTAGCACATAGAAACCGGTCACCTTTGTAAACATTATATTTGTTGTGTGTGTGTGTGTGTGTGTGTGTGCAGCCACACGTGACGGCACACACAAAGCCTCACCTTTGCCAGATGGGAGTTGATCCATTTGGTAAAAGTCCGCTTCTGTACAGCCTCCTGTTCGTCTAAAATCAAACGCAATACAGAACAAAAACATCAGTTACACACAGATACACACCAAAATATATTCGATACAGAACTTAAAGCCACTTTTACTGTAAATAAAATCCACGCTAGGTTAAAGCATATATATATATATATATATATAGTGTATATCCCTAAGTACAATTTTTCTCCTTTCCGCTCGAGTGGGTGTGTCAGATCCCAATGATCGACAGCGGCGTTTCCCAGGCAACGTAATGCTGTGTACACAGAGCTTTTGTTTTTACAAAACAGTGTAATAGTAGTTTAATATTTAATACGTCTCATTATAATACTATATTTCTGTCTATCTGTTTTTTTGTATTTATTGCCTGTATGCGCATGAAGATACTCGCATAAGATATTCTGCCCCGTTCAGTCTGTTCACACACAGATTTAACCCGTCCAACGGATCGCCGAGACGTTTGCTTTTCTGCAGAAATCTCAGATCTGAAGGTGCGGACGCATCTTCTGGAACGGCGCGGCTCCCTGAGAGTCGTTCCGGTTCAGTACCTCGGGTCGCGGCGTTACGCTAATTCGAATTCGAGAGTCTTTCTGTTTTTCTTTAACCTGGAAAAACGCAGATATGGGTTTGTTTATACGATGCGCTTATTTAACCGTCGTGTAAGGAGTCTCCAGTGTCAGCTCTTTCTAAAAGATAATAAATTCATACTGATGAAAGTTTGTGAAGGGATTTATTCCTTACTTAGACAACCAGGACCTCGTCCTACTAACTACATACTGTACATTTCTTATAAGTTTCACGGTAAACACGGAATAATAAAATATGAAGCATGCCGAGCCTCAGTGCGCAATCACAGTCTTTCCAAGCAGCGCTGGATTAGCGGTTAAGGCTCTGGGTTACTGATCGGAAGGTCGGGGGTTCGAGCCCCAGTACTGTGAAACTGTTGGGCCCTTGAGCAAGGCCCTTAACCCTCTCTGCTCCAGGGGGCGCTGTATCACGTCTGACCCTGTACTCTGACCACAACTTCCTGACATGCTGTGTCAATCATTATCATTTTCTCCTGAAGTGGGTGTTTACCTCAACTGTCACGGTTCATCCACGCAAAAAAATGTATTACTCTCGTCTCCAGGATGTCCTGACCGTATAGCGTTAAAAAAAAAATCCTATAAATGATATAAAATCTAAACGAAAAACCAGATTCGTTATCCGGGTCACATTCCATACATACAAACGGTACTGTTTTTCATATCTGCCACGATGATAGTTATTCACACGGGGGGGGGGAGGGGACAAACTATTTTAGGAGCTCGAACATTAGGAGCGTCTCGTAATACGGGCAAATAATATTAAATACTGCAGGCGAGACAGACGACACCACGGTCGAGTCCTTAATGAAATGACGCACTGTCTGATAGATTACACAGTGGAAGTCGGTCACTGTGTCACGCGTATAATGCGTCTGTGTGTGTGTGGGTGTGGGTGGGTGGGTGGGTGTGTGTGAGGAAGAGAAGGCGGCTCATGTATTATGCGCGTCCGCATGATTTGTTAAAGATTCTGAAATTTGTGAATTAATAGCTTGATCAAGTCAGAGCACGGCGATGAAATATTGATGAGAGAGAAAAGAATAATGGTGGAACGGCGTTATGATTTGTGTGTGTGTGTGTGTGCGAGAGAGAGAGAGTGTGTGTGTGTGAGAGAGAGTTTGAGTGTGTGGAGGGATTCTCTCGTTTTGAGGTCAGTGTGACTTTGAGCAGGAAGCCCCGACTGCGATCTTAAACGCGCCCGTCGCACGTGCACTTTGCGGCACGTTATATCCGAATCGCTCACGCCGCCGCGTTAGGACGCGCTCAAACCGCACGTGGTTTTCATCTTAAAGAGCGGATTATTGATATATTTACGATCATGATGACGTTATCTGTATCTGTTTCGAGCGCCGGATATCCGCATCTGTACTCGGGTTTAAACCCAAAGTGGGCGTGTCCTAAAGTGTGTGGGGGGGGTTTCTGGGGGGCTTGGAAGCTGGAAGTTAAAAAAAAAAAAAAAAAAAAAAAAAGGATCTGGAAATGAAATTTGTTGAATTATGTTCGAATTATATACAGTCCGGTCCATAAATATTTGGACGTTGACCACGTGACTGTTATTTAAAGGGCAGAGGTTCACGGTGTAGGAATCACAGGACTCTTTATATACGTGTTCCCTCCTTTTTAAGGAACCAAAAGTAATTGGACAAACCAATAATCGTAAATCCTTTTTTATTTAATGTCATTTTTGATTACTTTGATCATTTGCAGTCAATGACTGTCTGAAATCTGGAGCCCACAGACATCGTCAGACGCTGGGGTTCTTCTCTGGTGATGCACTGCCAGGTCTTTACTGCAGCTGTCTTCACTTCCTGTTTGTTCTTGAGGTGTTTTGCCTTCTGTAAGTGAAACGCAGCTCTACAGGATTTCGCTCTGGTGATTCACTTTGCCACTGCTGAACATTTCAACTTCTTTGCTTTAAAAAAAAAAAAAAAAAAAAAAGTCTTGGCTTGCTTTTGAAGTATGCTTCGGGTCGTTGGACCGTCTGCACTGTGAAGCGCCGTCCAATGAGTTTGGAAGCATCTGCGCCGATACCGTCACCCTATACACTTCACAATTCATCCTGCTGCTTTACTCAGCAGTCACATGATCGGTAAATACACGGGAACCGGTTCCGTTGGCAGCCGTACACTCCCACTCCACATAAGATGATCATCAGATTTTTACACAAGTCCTAAAAGTAGATACACAGAACTCAATTAAACAAATGAGACAAAAATATTATACTTGTTCATTTATTTATTGAGGGAAATGATACAATATTACATATCTGTGAGGGGTAAAAGTAAATGAACCCTTGCTTTCAGTCTCTGGTGTGAGCTCCTTGTGCAGTAATAAGTGCAGATAAACGTTTGGGGTAAGTGTCGATCGGTCCCGCACGTCGGCTCGGCGGAGTTTATCCCGTTCCTCAGTACAGAACAGCTTCGGCTCTGGGATGTTGGTGGGTTTCCTCACATGAACTGCCTGCTTCAGGTTCTTCCACAACATCTCTATTGGATTGAGGTCAGGACTTTGACTCGGACGTTCCAGAACATTCACTTTATTCTTCTTTAAGCGTTCTTTAGTAGAACGACTCGTGTGATTAGAGTCGCTGTCTTGCTGCATGACTCATTTTCTCTATATCAGATATCCTGATATTTTCCTGTAGAGTTTTCTGGAATAATTCAGAATCCATTGTTCCGTCAATAATGGCGAGTCGTCCTGGTCCAGATGCAGCGAAACGGGTCCGAACCACGATCCTACCACCACCATGTTTCACAGATGGGATGAGGATCTTATGCTGGAATGCAGTGTTTTCCTTTCTCCAAACATAACGCTTCTCATTTAAACCCCAAAAAGTTCTATTTTACTCTCATCCATCCATCCATGAAACACTTTTCCGATAGACTTCTGGCTCGTCCACGTGATCTTTAACAAACTGCGGACGCGCAGCAGTGTTCTTTTTGGAGAGCAGTGACTTTCTCCTTGCAGCCCTGCCATGCACACCATGGTTGTTCGGTGTTCTCCTGATGGTGCACTCATGAACATTAACGTCAGCCGACGTGAGAGAGGCCTTTAGTTGCTTAGAAGTTCCCCCGGGTTCCTCTGTGACCTCGTGGACTATTACACGTCTCGCTCTTGGAGCGATCTTCGTTGGTCTCCGCTCCTGGGGAGGGGAACCACGGTCTTAAATCCCCTCCATTTGTACACTAATGAATCAGATCTGTTCAGAACACATCATTTGTTCATTCTGAATAACGTATTCATATTCGTTTACAAACCCAACACAAACACACGTCCAAATGCACAGACATGTGCGCGCGCACACACACACACACAAACATACGCACACGTTCATCAGGCTTAATTCCCTCTAACGGCAGTGCACATATATGCAGTATGTCCTACAGATGTCCCCACACATGTCTCAGACACACTCTGTGTCACCCCATTAACCTTCTAACTACCCAGCGCAAAAATAAACACACCCCACATATACTGACGCTCATACACACACCAGAACATGAACTCTTACCACGCAAGTGCTGCGATAACCCTGGCACTAAGTTCAGACATGTGCCAGAATTCATTTGTGCCATCCTGCTTGTGTGTGTCCTGGGGGTCCCAGGCCCATGGACAGGGGTGGATACCTGAACCTGGTCCTCGTCCCTGTCCTCCACTTCCTGCTCTTCTGCTAGCTCTGAAAATGACCTTCAAGTATTCACTGTATCAGTGAGAACTAGCCACTTTTTCCACAGAGGACACAGTGCTATGGTGCTCTGTGGGAATGTGTGCATGAGAGTGAAACACCGGTCTCTCTCTCTCTCTCTCTCTCTCTCTCTCTCTCTCTCTCTTCACCTCCCACTCTCTGTGCATAGCCACAGAAAGAGCAAAAAGAACCCATTCTCCCTTTTATCCCTCTTCCTCTCCGCCTAACCAATCAGATCTCGAACAAATGCGTGACGTCACTACAGGACACGTTTTGAAGCAAGGGTAGGGTTTGTGTTATGAATGCGGTGTGTATTCTCACGTCCGGTACGCGTCTGCAGAGGAGGAGAGTCACTCTCGTGGTCACGTGAGACGCGAGTCTGATCCTGCTGCATGCTGTAATGCCTGCGCACCAGCTGAAATCTTTCTCTCACATACACTGTGGGTCTGATCAAATCTGATAGGATAATCTGACTAATTGCTCCTGACCGCTACACATCTCCGATTAACCGGCACAAGCTGCTTTTGAAATCCACTGATGACCGCTTAGGAAGTAAAAAAAAAAAAAACAACTTCTCTGGATATAACTGGAGTAAGATTATACAGTAAGATTATACACACAAGAATCTATCAAATAAATAATGCACGCAATACGTGATGTAAAATTATTGGCACCCGTACAAGTGATACTATTTCTATTTGTTACATAACGGCGCACAAACTGAGTTCACGCCTGAAAACAGTTGAATACATCTGGCTCCGAGTCACGTCCTGTAATGTACCGAGAATTGGAAACAATTATAAACTCTTAGGTGCAAAGAAAAGGTTCAATCTTGAAAAAGTGCACTTATTGTTTTTTCAAACGTGACCTTTCATGTAGTGTGTTATATCCGTAGCTGTTTGTGAATGTAAAAACGTCTGCAAAGTTTAAAAAAATCAAAGCGCACGACAAACGGAGTTATCGAAAAGAAGGAATCGATTCTGAACAGCTGAGTCGAGTCGTTAGTGATTCCAGACTTTACTTCCTGTACTAACTTACGTAGGTTTGTAACAAAAAACCCCGCCTCTGGTCTTCATCGGCTGCTCGCTGACGGCGGTAGACCGATCACGACAGGCCGGGACGTCTGACCGATCAGAGCAGGGTATGCTCTCTGAAAGGAGGAGTTTCGAACGAATCCTTTAGAACGGATCATTTAACGAGTCGTTTGTGACACCGGGGGAAAAAGCTAACGCTGCAGTTTAAATGATGAGCACGTTAAAATGTTTTTTGACCTCGGATGCGTGTAAATCTATCGTATGAGAGCTTTAAAACAAAATTAGGCACGTTTCAAAACCATAATAGGTGCGCTTTAAACATTAGGTGGATTGTCGCTCTGGTTCTATGTAGAACCCGTAACATGAATCTTTTTTTTTTCTTCCCGAGAGTGTATAAGTGTATAACAAATTATCCGTTTACGATACTAGGGACTCCTAACTATTCAAAGAACCAATAGCGTTTAGTCTGCATTTATTTTATTTTAGGAGCGTCAATAAACTCGACACATTTTTAAATGAAAATATACCTGCTATTTAAAAAAAAAAAAAAAAAATGACGCTTTCATGAGAAGGTTTTTGTCTTTGAAAGTTTGATAAGGATGCCAATCATTCTTTACACTACACTACATGAGCTTTACACTACAGAGTAGTACCTTGCTTTGGAGAACTGCTTTATCTTAACATGTTCAGTACTTTTTTCCCGTGTCATTCCACTTTACTACACATAACCTTAATTAAGGACTTTAATGTTGTGAATTCTTTATATTTCCAGATTTCTTGAGTTAATACTGACGTCTGCTGAAAACGTCATGTGAAATATGTTGACGCGTCCAATGCTTATTTCCCCCACTGTAAGTCCAGAGCACCATAAGGATACAATCGCAATGCAAACATATAACTACAGGCTCACTGTGCACTCTCGCTGGGCCCTGCACAGACGAAAATGAAAAGCTGAAAGGAATATTGCGTGTGAGAGATAACGATCGATCCATTAATCATGTGACTGTGATTTCCTGTTTCACCCCTGTCTCCTCCTAAAAGGCTTTTTAAATGATGAAAGTCGTTAATATCAAAAACGCTACCCGTCACCTGTTATCTGCGGTCGGTTATCTCTCAAAAGTCCTCTCTCGCAGCTCGAGCGCGAATGCCGTGGATTTATATACGTGTACACACACACACACACACACATGAGAAGGAGAAAACGAGCTGGCAGGAAAACCTTTTACCTTTAATTGAGTCTCCGTGTGTGAACGCCATTTATGGCTGCATTAATAATACATTGCTTCTTTATAAATTAGCCTACTAGGACTCTAAAGAAAGGGGGCGTGGCCATGAGTACTCGGAGCGAACTGGAAAAAAGGGTACTAAACCGTACCAACACTCTCACGCACAAAATATATGAATCACTACCTTATCTGTATGCATTACTTATTCTATGCACATTAGAACATTTAGAACCTTTAACGGTTCTTCAGTTGTCCCTCAGAGGAAACCCCTAACCCCTTATCTCAATGCGTTCCAGACAGAACCCTTTCAGGAGGTTAAGAGCCCTTAATTATCTCATGACCCCTTACAAGTGTACCGAGTGGCAGGATAGTTTAGCAGGTTCTAGATATTAAGAAGAAAATAATGAACAACAATTAATACGGCGTCTGCATCGCGGACTTGTGTACGCTCTTGGGTTCTTTAATGGTTCCTTAAGGGTTCATTGGATAACTAAGGGTTCTTAAATTTAAAAAAAAAAAAAAAAAGGTGTTGTAAATAGAACCCTTTGTGATAAACACTGCTGAAAACCAAAGAACTCTACATTTAAAAAAAAAAAAGAAGGTAAATCTAGAACCTATTTTAGATATTGCTCTGTGGTAAGCTTTAAAGGTTCCATGTAGAACTGTACAACAGAGTGTTTGTCTATCAGAAAACATTTAGGAGGTTAAGAACACTTCATTGTTATACAACGACGCCTTAAAGGACCCTTATCGCCTATGTGGGTACCGAGTACCAAGATAGTCGATCTAAATGAAAATACTGAACAATAAGTTGGACTTTGTTCCACACACTTACCCAGGAAGAACATACATCCTTGGGTTCTTCAGTGGTTCACTGGATAATTAAAGGTTTTCAGTGTTCTACATGGAACACGTTCTGATTTCTGGTTTCAAGTGGACCAATAACCTCTTAAAGAACTCATCAGAACCCTTATTTTTTCTTTTCTAGGAGTGCACCAAGTATCAAGACAGTTTAGCAAACATCTAGGTTCTATATATTAAGAAGAAAAGAATGACCCACTGTATGGTTCTTTAAGGGTTCACTTGATAATTAAGGGTTCTTACCTACTTAGAACCCCTTCTGTTTTATGGTCCTACACAGCCGGACCCTTGTGTGGACGCTAAGAACCATGAATTACCCAACGAACACTAAAGCTATCCTTGAAGAACCCTTTTTATCAATTGACACCGCGCAAAAGGTCCACGGGGAGGAGTCGGACCTGACCTCGCTCCTCCTACATGGGCGGAGTCGAGTCAAAAGTCCAATGGGTGGAGACAGCTCACCGAGAGTGCGTTTCAGACCAGATAAGTGACTTTACATCTCGGAAAAGGTTCCAAGTAGAACGGATTAGAAAGATCGCACTGATTTCTATGGGGCCACATTCAGATTTTTAAAGATTTTTTAAGTGACTTAACTGTAAATGTTACCGTACACGCCCCTGTGAATGTGCTGAATGTGCTGTTACTATAGAAACGACAAAGTATTAAACAGGCACATTAATATGAAGCTGTGATTTGACCTTCTGGCCAATCAGAATACAGAATTCAACAGCGTTGTGGTATAAAGATCAGTAAGATATTATTGGATAGATTAGATCTATCAAATCCGGTATTATTATTATTATTATTATTATTATTATTATTATTACTTTTTCTTCTTGTAAAGCATCAGTGAAAGCATCTTCAGTCTCAGGTGCATACTGTAAGTAAATTAATTTCATGTATATCAAATCAAACTGATATACAAACAAAATTCCAGTCATAAATCTTATTGCTAGGATTAAATAGGTTAATAAAAGGTCTTTCCTTATTTGTTTCTCCATTAGAGATGTCCCTGAGGACATGCTTTCAATATGAACATCTACCAATCTCCATCCCATAATGATCCACTCCATAAATCTGCACTAATGAACCCCCTGCAGGAACAAACAGGTGCTGTCTTTATCTCTCTCTCTCTCTCTCACACACACACACACACATATACACTCTCTCTCTCACACACGCACACACCCACACACATAGACGCTCTCCCTATCTCTCTCTCTCTCACACACACACACACACACACACACACTCTCTCTCTCTCTCTCTCTCTCATGCACGCACCAATTTCCCTATTTCACCAGCCAATAAAGCCAAAAAGACATTGCCTTGTCTCACCAAATCACAGTTATGCGCGCTTCCTTCCTGTACTGGAAGGCGGCGGAAGTCTCCCGACGTGAGAAGAGCCCTAAACACACACGTGGACCTTTTCAAACGCGAATCGTTTCCTAATGCTGGCTAATTAGCATGGCTAATTACAGAGCCGCTGTAATAAGTCTGCATAGATGATTTATTTTTTTTTTATTGGCGAACAAATCGAAATGATTACCACATCATTTCGGGTTTCTTCCTCTTCTGCTTCGAGACGTTTGGCCGCCTTTTGAAGACAGATGCCATTAGAATGCGCATTAGAGAGCTGGAACATGTCTCTAACATATTTAGGAATTCCCAATGGCACACATTATGAGCGGTTAGTAAGTAGTAGGAGCAGACTGGAAATGTTTTAGTGGTGGGGAAAAAGAAAAACCTGACAGTAATCTGCTTGCATAATTGTTCACGCCCCTTTAACGTATACTGTGTTAAAGCACTCAGTCTTTTTGGGTAAGAGTCTACCAAACTTACCACATCCTGATTTGATTATGTTCCACTCTTCCTTACAAAAAAATGTTCCAGATCCGTCGAATCGTGACGGGATCTACTCTGCCCTCTTCAAGTCATTCCACAGGGTTTGGACAGGATTTGGATCTGGGATCTGATTGGGCCAGTCGAAAAAACGTTGAGCTTCTTCTTCTGAAGCCAGTCCTTTGTTGATTCCTTTGTGGAATTGTGCTTTTGGGTCGTTATCGTGATGGAAGGTGAAGAAATTTTCCTTCGTCTTCATCTGTCTAACAGAGGCCTGCAGGATTTGTGCTAAATAGATTGGTATTTGGAGCGACCCATGATTGCCTCTATGTTGACTAGAACCTGAAGAGCCGAAGAGAAGCGACCAGGACGCCTCCACCACCGTGCGTCCCTGTGGGCATTGTGTTCTTATGGTGATACGCACATGGTTTGGTGTTATTTACGTGGGCTTGGATGTTTGTTTGGGGTTGTTTTTTTTTTTCATGAGAAAGGGCTTTTCATGAGATAGATCAGACATCGTCGTCACCTGCAGAGAGTGTCCAGTACTTCTCAGATATTCCTGCAGCCCCTTTAAAGCTGTCTGTCAATTCTGGAGGGATTTCGATGGTTCCCAAGCATTTCTAACAGGAGCAGTACAGATGGGTATAGTCCATTTGTGAGACGTATCAGAGATGCGAAAAGAAGGTTTGTGGACTCTCAGGGCTGAATGAAAGCGAGTGGTGTTGAGGGAAGAAGTAGGTCAGACAGGCTGAGCTGTTGATCCCACATACTGCTCGCATTATAAAGTGAAGAATGGATTCAAGCAACAGCCTGGGAGGCTGCTGATGGACACCGTATCGCTTCTACTTTCTCCACAGCATGTGTGCTCTAGGCAGCGTATAGGTACTCATTAAGGACAAGGGGGAGAAAGCGAGAGAGAACAGATCTCCTACACATCTCTCATCAAACACCAGCAGTCTTCAGGGATCCAAATCCCTGGCGCAAGGTCAACAGATGCCCTTCTGACCTTCAACACATCACACGAGCTGCCAGAGGCAACGTATTCACGTTTCTTTTGATTGTTTCAGGGTACGGTCTGATGTGCGGGGAACATCGACTTGTCTAGCTGCCTTTGTAAGATAAATACAAACTCCTTTTTCACCTGCAGGCGAACGTTAGCGCCACTGATGTTTCTGGAGGCTAAAGGAGACGAATTATCTGATGGACCATCTAATCAGTTGCTGTCAGTCAGAGAGGACCGGTCACATTACTATCACTGACAATGGGTTAGACTTGGATTTAATGGAGATACATACAAAAAGAAAAATCTGATAACGCTTCATTTGAAGCGTACCTACTTTAGGCCTTCATAAGACATTCATAAGCGTTGCGTAATTATGGAATAATACACAACGTGTCATGGTGTTACAGAAAAATGCTCAAGGATGGAGTGTTGTGATGAAGCTACCATTAGTGAAGTTGATTATTTTCCTGATAACATCACCTTTTGGAATGTTTTGTTCCCGTTATTTCACAGAAATGTACCAATTATTAAAATTTTCATTTATTAAAAGAATGACATACCACTTGCCTATCATGCGAGGAATCGACTTGGATATCGTCCGATAAATCAACTCGGCTATCATTTGACGAATCAACTTTTCTTTGTCTGACAAATCGACTCTGTTATCATCCGACAAATGAACTTGGATTTGGTGAATCAACTCGGCTTTTATCTGAAGAATCGACTCTGCTGTCATTTGGGGAATCGACCGACTCGGCGCTTGTCTGATGAGTCGAGTCGGCTATCGTTTGATGAATCGACTCAGATCTTGGCTGTTGTCAGATGAATCAATTCAGGCAAAAATTTTAACCAACAGCCAACCAACAGAACATGTTTACTAGAGTATGAATCCACTCAACTATTGCCTGGTGATTCAACTCGGCTATTATCTGACGAATCTACTTGGCTAACATCTGATACAAATCCACTTGGCTGCTGTCTGATTAACCAATTAGCCGTATCGGTTCTTGTCTAATAAATTGACTCGTCTGAAGAATCGACTCACCTATCATAGAAGGGATTGCTTGAGCTATTGTCTAGTGATTCGGCCAGGCTACTGTCTGACGCATCTAACTGACAAAAGGGTTACCCAATAACCTACCTATAGTACATATTTACTATAGTACAAATAGACTCAATTATTTGGCAAATCAAATAGTCTATCTGACTTGGCTACTGTCTGATGAACCGACTCACCTATCTTCCAATGAATCATATTGACTCGCCTATCGTTTGACGAATCAACTTGGCATCTAGCAAATAGACTGGGCTATGGTCTGACGAATCGACTCAGCTTTTACCAGAGGGATAGACTCGGCTGTGGTCTGACAAATCGACTCAGCCTTTACCAGAGGAATAGACTGGGCTATGGTCTGACGAATCGACTCAGCTTTTGTCAGAGGGATAGACTCGGCTGTAGTCTGACGAATCGACTCAGCTTTTACCAGAGGAATAGACTGGGCTCTGGTCTGACGAATCGACTCAGCTTTTACCAGAGGGATAGACTCGGCTATGGCATGACGAATCGACTCAGCTTTTGTCAGAGGATAGACTCGGCTGTGGTCTGACAAATCGACTCAGCTTTTACCAGAGGGATAGACTCGGCTATGATCTGAAAATTTGTCTCGGCTATGTTCTCACGAATCGACTCCGCCATGATCTTAGGAATCGACTCGGTTATGGACTGAGGAATTGACTTCTCTGGTCTCAAGACACAACTCATCTACAGTCCGATGAATTGACTCAGCCCTGGTATGACGAGTCGAGTCAGCTACAGTCTCACCTATGGCCTACCTATAGAACATGTTTAGCATAAGAACTGACTCAGCTATTATTTCATGAATTGACTCTAGAGGCCTGCTCTTTTCTGACAAGAAAGACTATTTTATCTTAGACACAGATAATAACTGATTCTGCTTAGAGTTTGATTTCTGTTAGCTAGCTCAAACACCCTTTCACACACACACACACACACACACACACACACACATACACACACTGCCACATAATAATACACACTTGCCCTTTAAAAGCCGTTGGACACTGTTTGTTTGCTTCTCTGATTGACAGCAGCACAAGAGGATCATTATCAGGGCACGGCCGTGTTCACTCGCTCGGTAGGGCTTGGGCAGCGGCCTACTGGGTTTGATCTGGCGATTACACACTCTGATTGGCAGGTGAATGGACTTTCTAATCGGATTTGAACGCTTTGGGGCAGAGCATTGTGTGGAATGAAAAGAGGAACAGCTACATTTACAAAACACACATACACACACATGGGCTTACATGCCTGCACACACACACACACAAGCATGTATACACACAGAAATCTCACACATTAATTCATTTCAGAGAATTGAGTTTGAATGTTATTATTATCCAGCTAGAATGTAAATAATCTTGTTTCATTTCGATATATTTCATTTCTTCATCTACACGCTGTTATGTGAAGAAAGCTGGAACCTCAGACAGCGTTCAAGGTGACTGTCAGTGCTGGTCAGTACAGAACGGTCCTGTCGCTGCCATCTCTGGCATAACATTACACACTGCCACTGTGGCAGCTCGCCAAGCCAATATGGCTTTTTCTTTTTCCTCTGTTCATGTGGCTTTGTGCCAGCAGTGGTGTGATTGGGCTTAAAGAGAGAGCTGAAGTACATGAGATGACCTCCATGTGTCTCCCTCCATCATTACCCCCCCCCCCCCCCCACACACATCCCTCTCTCCCTCTCTCTCTCTCTCACTGGTGTGCCACTATCTCACTGTTAGTGTTCAAAAGGACTAAAATCAGCCCCCCCCCCAAAAAAAACAACAAAAACTATATTTCTCTTTCCAGATGCCTGGATATCACATACATCCTCACACTGTCTGGGATCAGATGCTCTGAGACAACTTCACAAACACACACACACACAAATTGTGTTTCTATCGGAAAGCCAAAGTTGCACACCTAGCAAAACATGCAATTCAAAATTAGCCCAAATAATAATAATAATAATCATCATAATCATTATCGTAATAATACTGCGGCCCAAAATGCAATAAAACCTATGTATTATAAATAAATAAATAAATAAATAATGTGACAAGCTGAGATTCTTTGCTTTATTTGGTTCGAGATTATGTAAAAAGAGAGGCTGGTGTGGTGACTAAGGATGCACGGTATACCAGTACTACGGTAGTATAGATACTAAAGCTTTAACATACTGCGATGCTGTATTTTTGAAACGCTAGTACCGTAAGTAACGTCGTATGTGCGGCAGTTAATACTATTTCCGCTAAAACGTCCCACCTCACTGCTTTTGCAGAATACACAAAGGTTAGTGACACTCCATTTAACCTAAATCCTCGACCGTAATCTTTAAAGATTTCCTGTTTGCCAGTAAGCGAGCTAACATTCTGCTAACCGCTGTGTGTAAACGCTAAAATTAGCCGCAGCGAGCTAACGAGCTAACGTTGGCAATTTCGTTTTTTCCGAGTTCGTCTCCAAATTCAGTTATCTATTCCTAACGCTGCGTCCGTCCTTAATACTCCGAGGACGATTTCCATTTGCATGACTTCAATGTTCTAGGGGACAATAGATGAAATAGGTGACACGCCGAATTAGTTGCATGCCAGTTGTACAACGGTTCTTCAGAGGAAAACTCGTTTTGTGTCTGTTTTCAGTTATATCGATGTATTTCTGTAAATTTGCTTCATACTGTAGATTTGAATTACGAATAAACACAATATCGTGTGGTATCGTGATACTTCAGCTGGTCCAGTCTCGTAAGATATGTTCATGGTATCGTGACAACCCTAATGGTGGGTACGGTGAGGGTAAAAACGTACGCCGTATTCTTCTTTAATGAATAAGTTACTAACCAAGGATGTTTCGTACACAGCTTCGACATCACGCTGGATTTATTTCACAACTCTGTCAGCTCTACTCTACTGGCCATGAGGAAAGAAGGTGTTAATGAGTCCTCTGGGATTCTTCACGAGAACACAGAGGATTAAACGATAACGCCGTATGAATTTCACTGATGGTAGTTCTGTTGCGGACCACACACGCAAAAGTGCAGCATGGGAAATCCAGCGAGAGACAACAAATGGCAGAATTCCTCAACATACGGATCGAGGTTCAAGCCTGGGAGGTCTTCAAAGTGCTCGCCGTTTTTCTGCCATATGGCACCACTAATTGCCGTTTTTTTTTTTTTTTCTCCTTCACCCACATTTTTTCCCCCCCGGACATTATTTGGGTGGAAGACGGCGAAAACGTGGGACACGGACATGACCGTCCTGAAGCTCCTTTCGAACAGAAGAGACGCGGAAAAAGAAAGCAACCGGCGTTTAATTGTGATAAATGCAAATGAAATCACGAGGTCTTGTTCATTAAAACCGACCCGGAGATGCATAATGTATACGCAGTGCGAAGTGTGTAAAGCTTCAAAATCTCAGAAGTGATAACCGACTGGTGGGAAATCACGGCCGAGGAAAATGAATTTGCATATCTCAGACATAATGAGAAAAATGCAGACAGAATGATTAGAATTGAAACAAAATAAAGGAGTGTGTGTGGGTGTGTGTGTGTGGGTGTGTGCGCGCGCGTGTTAGGGGGTGGAGACGCGCAGACGAGAGACAGGTGTTCATTAGCAAGAGTTTTTAGACGTGGAGCAGTACATTTGAATGTATTTGGAAGGGAGTGAACGCGGCCAGTGATCAGCCTTTATTTAGAATTTTTACGCAGTAAGAGGGACTAAATGCACCTTATTCACTCACTCACACACACACACACACACACAGAAATGCTAATCTGTACAGATCAAAGAACAGGAACAAATTACCCTGATTCAAACGTCAAATCTTTTCACCCAAAGGAAGATTTAACAAAAACTGGTGATTTTTTTTCGAAAGTAAAATTTCTTAAAGGGATAGTACACTCAAAAATTTAAATTCTGTCAACGTTTATTCACCCTCATGTCGTTCCAAACCTGTATGACTTTCTTTCTTCTGTTCAACATAAAAGAAGATATTTTAAGAAATGTCTCAGCGTTGACGTTGTTTTTTTTTGTCCATTCAATGGAAGTCAATGGGCACCAAAACTGTTTGATTACCAACATTCTTCCAAATATCTTCGTTTGGGTTCTACAGAAGAAAGAAAGGCATACAGGTTTGGAACGACACGAGGGTGAGTAAACAACGACAGAATTGTCATTTTTGGGCGGACTATCCCTTTAAAAACAACTTTTTCAAATTAAGTCGCCGTTTCAGCAACCCGAAGAAACCCGTACGGCACGGTACGGGTACTAATCCGAAACTGGACCCGTCGCGTAATAGTACCCGTGAAAGTAGGAGGAGTTTTCTGGAGGACGAGGGGTGGAGACTAGAGATTAGTAAAACATCCGCACACTATTTACAAACCAATTTTCTTAGGAACAAAAAAAATGACTTATGTAAATCTTAAAACGTGAACAGCTTGCTTGTTTCCCCTGACAGAGCGAAGAGCGCGTTCCACTGTGTTCCCACTGACAGAGCGAAGGGTGCCGATACTTTAATCTCAATGAAAATGGTGTTTTATCAAGTTAAGCGCTGTATAGTATACACGTACATTTCACAATGCCATGTAAGAAAGGAAACACTTGGGGGTGAGGGGCGGGGCATGGAGCGAAGTTACCTTCACCACCCCGAAGGCATGTGATGGCACGGCATGTTTATTCTTTTTGTCCGTTTATCCGAGCCACTACGGCCGTACCGGCGTCCACGGTGTCCTTCACCTTCGTCTTGACACGCCATCAATCTCCTCGCACCACATCTGGTTTCCATGGGGACCAACGCTCACACCTTCAAAATGTTAATTACACACTGTAACACTTTTCATTAAGAACCGATGATATGCCGTGATGGAAAAAGATGCAAATTGGTCCAGGATAGAAGCAGAAGACGTAAAAGGCTCCGTTTAGTGTAATGTATTCAAGAAAAGTGCTGATTTTAAAAATAATAATAATAATAATCATAATAAATCAGTCTTTATAAAAGAAAAAGGAAGAAGAAAGACAAGGAGGTAGGCGGGGGCTCGGAGTAACTATAACGTATGCAATCCATTATTTCCATCATTATTTATCCATTGTGGTGATAATTGCTGTTACATTGTTGCTGAGACGAATGATAGAGTTCATATTCTCTGTAATTAAAATGAGTTCGTGCTCAGACACGACAGAGACAAAAGGAAGAATAATGGAGATGTTTTCAGGGGGGAGTCTAACGACAGCAGCTCCATAATTACACGTGATTTTGTGAATGTTCTTGTCGTTATGTGTGAAGGTTCGGTTTTTGTCGTCGTTGCCGTATCATATAAAAAAATATAGACGCCACATTGAATGCATCCATTTATTTATCCATGTATTGGGAAAAGAACAAGACGACATGGAATCCCTTTTTATAGCAGAAACAAACTCTTTATTAAGACAGAATTATAGCTGATATTGAGATCGCGCCGCTGCTGAATTCTCGATTCTGATTGGGCAGAAGGTGTGGATAAACGATGCGTTCAAGTCACGTCGGGGAGATCGTGATTACGAGTTGAACGCACATGAGCGCCACCACAAAGTCGTAATTAGGAGTGGGATTTTCTTCGAGCTGCAGGTTTCCGAGTAGGGGGGCGTGGCAGTAAGAAAACACGGAGGAATCAACGCATGCAGCGTCTGTAGTTGATGGCAAATTTGTTGAAACGAAATGTTTACTCTAGAGCTCGACCGATAATCGGTTTTACCCCCGATATTTAAGTGTTTTTCCATAACCGGATATCGGTTTTGTATTACCGGATCCACCGATAAATGGCGCCATCTTGCAGGCGTTTGGAGAATTGCACACAGGACAGCCAGTGCAGCACTGCATCTGTTTTTTTTTTTTGTTTATTTGTTCAAATTAGTTTCCTGCTTTATTTGTTTACCTCATTGAAGCTTTTATTTATTTATTTTTTTATTTTTTTATTTTTAAAAAGACACTAGTAACAGCACACTTTATTTTTTGCACTCGTTCAGACCCCTTTATTTATTAGTGAATAAATAAGAGTTTTGCTTTATATGCGAGAAGGAAGTGGAATTGACAAGACTAATATAAATAAAACGGTTTGTTCAGCTCAGTGGCGTTGTTATCAATGCGTCAAAGACAGAAGTAAAACAATAAATAAATATCGGTTCTGAATATCGGTTTTCGGGCGCGTAAACATGCAAATCATCGGTATCGGTACCTGTTATTAAAAAGAAAATCAATATCGGCCGACCTCTAGTTCACTCGCCTCGGAATCTGATTTCAGTTATTATTTATTTATTTTTATTTAAAATACAACAATTGCTGTTAGTAATCACTTGAAATCAGGAGGAGGGACTGATGTAAGGCTGGGCGATATGACAAAAATATCACATACTTCAGGACATTTCTATGATACACGATGTGTATCACGATATATGATTTAGCGAGCAAACCGTCTGCAAAACAGTATTAAAAAAAACAAAAACAATGTTAAACTGAGTTTGATGATACGTTTCTTTAACGCCTAAAAAGACAAAGATTATTCGGTTTAAAAACAACGACACCGATTTCAACAGCATTCGTTCAGCACTATTTAATTTGTAATTGTGAAAAACGTTTTTTTTTTTTTTTTAAATACATCACCATACCGACGATATCTCCGAAAAGTGTATCGTGTAATCGTTTATCACGATATCGATATTATATCGATATATCGCCCGGTCCTAGGGTGACGTCTGTGTTACGCTGCATTAGCCGCTCTCACTAGCTGCTGTTATAGGCCAACATGTCCGCCATCTTGGAAAGTTGTAGATGTAGTCATACGCAAGTCTACGGAGAAATGCACGTCTACCCTATCTATATTCCTCCAAGTTTAACATTTTAAATATTACAGACATGATCAATTTCTGCTTTTTTGGATGATGTAAATATGAATATAAACGTAAATATAAACACACTGCGCTTAATTTCATCGAATCCGACATCCGCCGACGGACATGGTCGTGAACGTAAATCAGTCGTCGTAGGTTACACGTTCTACGCCGTAACTTTACATCTTTATACGGATTTTTGTGTCTGGTTCCGCAAATACGTTTTTGAAAACACGGTTATCGCCATGTCCTTACTGGGCTCCTCCTCAAGGAGGCTCTTCACTCTTCACAAAGTCAGCTCTTCAGCAGATTAGACACTTAACACGTCCCCCTCCCTCCCTCCCTCCCTCCATCCGTCCATCCCTCCATCCCTTTCTCTCGGTCATATTCCTTCCTCTGTCTCTTTCCCATCCTTCCCTCATCTTCCTATTTGTCCCTTTCTATCGCTACTCCTGCTGTTCCTCGACCGTCCTTTCTCTCCTCGATTCTCTCCCTCTTTTTCTCTCCAAACTCCGTGTCCTTTTCTCCAGTCATTTCCGCGCGCGTCCGTGCGATGGAAACGGAAACGACGGGATAAAAGCTTGACGGTTGTGTGAAACGGTTAAGCGCGTATAAGGCTCTGACCTTGTGGTCTGTCCATGCGAACTTTAAACGCACACGTCCTCGCCTTACTATCCTTGTCAAGGACCTTCCGTAGACATAAATGCAGTCGTTGTAAATCTTTCTCACGGGGGACCAGACAAAATGTCCCCAGAAGGTCAAGACGTTCGATTATTCACAGAAATCTGGAAAATCCTGAAGGACAAAACTGTAACCGCTGACCCAAAAAAGACACGCATTTCCATGCGACCGTGCCAAAATATTATCGTCCCATGTTCCCTACAACCTGCAACGTGCCTCCACTAAATCAGGAGTTCTCCCAGGGGTCTGTGATTATATTATTATTATTATTCATTTAGCGTGATTGAACTCACTACTCAATAAATAAATAAATAAATAAATAGAGATCTGTACGGTTGCGATAAACAGGCGAAATGAAAGATATTTCACAGCCCTGCGCTATGCTACGTCATTTTAATGCATGGTGTGATGTCATGAGTGCATACGTTCACTAACATCACTGCAAATGGAAAAACTCACGACCTAGCGCGCTGTGTAGTCGACACGGCATGAACACGGCGTCTCTGCATTTTATAACTCCTGTACAAATGAATATTCCTCTCTAATCTCCGGGGTCACTGCAAAGCTCGTCCACTACGACGAGACGAGAACGATTAAGGACTTCTGAGAGTTATAACTTGTGGAGATCCTATGCGTGGGTGCGTTAGAGAGGATGTGCTGTGTCATGCTACAGCACGGCGCTGAGGTCACCTTAAGAGAAAGCGAAGCGCGCATCATCAGCAGCACCTACCCTGCAGCCTCTGCATCACGCTGGCGATGTCCCTGGCCGAGCGTCCGTACTGGCGGGCAGATGATGCCATCCTGTGCCAGGTGGGGAATCCGATTCAGACTCCGATCAGCTGAAGAGTGTGTTTGTAAGGAAGGACATCTGCAATAAGAAAAAGAAAATGAAAAGGAAAAAAAAACGTTGACGTGCTCTGTTCTGTCCTCTGAAGTTGTGCTTATAGCTTCAGCACACTGCAGCCTCTCTGCACTCCTGCTCTGTCTCTCTCCAAGACACACACACACACACACACACACACACACACACACACCCAGAAAGGTATTATTTGTAATCACTGCCACCTGGTGTCCAATCAGAGCGCAGCTCTTTCACACACACACACACACACACACACACACACACACACACACTCAGGTGTGTGGGAATCACACATGGCTCGTGTATATGCGTGTGCAACAATATGTCAGGAGTTAAACACTCCGTGTGGTGCTGTACAGGAAACAGAGAATTCCCGAGCTGATTATCGTCCCATAACAACACGTCCTGGAGCGTTTTATTCCTTTCATACTGCAGCAATTTACCATCGATTATTCATTATTTATTAAAGATTGACAAGTCATACTTTTTTTTTATCCGTTTACGGTTACTTTTAATGTTGTGGAACGTCTAAAGTTAGTTTGTGTTCGTTATAGGTTACGTACGTTATAGCAGCTATAAACAGCAGTTCCCGCACCGGCCTCTCTACTACTATTATTATTATTATTATTATTATTATTATTATTATTACTACTACTACTACTGTTATTATTATTATTAATAATAATAATAATAATAATAATAATAATAATAAATATATTGACTGTAGTTTTTTTAAATTCAATTTATACTTTTAATATTTAAATTACTATATTGAATAACAATAAAGATTTCTGATATTTATTGTTGAATTTTATTATTATTATTATTATTAATAATAATAATAATAATAATAATAATAATAAATATACTGACTGTAATTGTTTTTTTATTAACAATAAAAAATTTACTTCAAGTATTTATTGTTGCATTTCTTCTTCTTCTTCTTCTTCTTATTATTATTATTGTTGTTGTTGTTGTTGCTATTATTATTATTACTATTATTCTTATTAATATTATTATTGATATTAGTATTATTAAATATATTAACAAAAGTTTTTTATTATATTTACATTTAATACTAAAATTATTACATTTATTAACAATAAAGATTTACTTCTGGTATTTACTGTAGCATTTTATTCTTTTTTTAATATATATATATATATATATATATATATATATATATATATATATATATATATATATATATATATATATATATATATACACATATATATATAGACAGACTGGCATTTATTGTTTTTTTATATTATTATTATTATAGATGTTATTGTTGTTGTTATTATTATTTATTATTATTATTATTATTATTATTATTATTATTATTATTAACATTAACAGTAAAGATTTTTCCAGAATGTATTGCTTCTTTTTTATTACTGAAAAACAGTTATTATTAAAATGATTACCTTTTTGACAGATTGTTGCCATCCTATTATTATTATTATTATTATTATTATTATTATTATTATTATATGCACTATTCAATGTATTATTAAAATCATTAGACTTATTGGCGGTAAGGATTTTATTTATTTACCAGAGTTTACTGCTGCATTAATTATTACAATGATAAAATTATTTCACAGTAAATATTTTTCAAGAATTTTCATATTGCAGCATTTTGTAACATCAATACTGCAAAGGCCATTATTACAATTAAAAACCGATATTTAATCTTTAGAATGATTCATAACTGATAGACAGTCCAGCTGTAAAAGCAGGGCATCCTTAAATGAAAGCTAGAACTCAGTGTGACTTTACAGTGGCTCTGCGCTAACACTCGCATCACGTTGTGGCACACAGGCGCAGAGGGGAGGGACTATGTACAGTGTGAAGAAGCAGAAGGGAAAAAAAGGAAAGAAGAAAAACGCTCCACTGCACCTCCTTCCAGTCAGACTGCTGACTTCGCCGCTTTCTCTCAGCAATGTGACCTCTAACGTGAATGCTCGCTGTGGACGCAGGGTTTCTACTGCAGAGAGGGGAGAAGACTGATACCGAGGGTACATCATCTGAATCTTATCTGCACACACACACACACACACACACACACAGCCTTGCATCACTATAGCAAAGCCCTGAGAAAGAGCCGTCATCAGCATAATGCCGAAAAGCTCATTACACTCCTGACGTGCAGCACCACACACACACACTTACACACACTCGCATAACACAGTGCGAGTGTGGGCAATGCAGCGTAGCAACACTTTCAGCTCTCGTCATACCATTTCATTTGTATTCTGGTAGCTGAGTGCAGAAAATGACTTACTGTTCACCACAGACGGATCAGAGCCTCGGTTCTCATAGTGGGGTCTGGGGATTCGGATTGGTCAATGCCCTCGTTCTAATACCTTCTCCTTTCTATAGTAACAATAAACAATAAAATTGTAATAAGCATTTTTTTTTTTTTTTAAACTGCCGATCTATGAGTAAACACGGTGACGTTTTCTGTAAGGAGATGTTTATGAAACATTTATGGAAGGAGTCTCCAGTGTCAGGTCAGCGCTTGTGAACCAGAACATTACAAACTGCTAATAAACAGACACTGTGCTGTGCTGCAGTATCAGCGGAATAATGATCAACTGTGATAACAGTGAGAGCAGTAACTCCACTTCATCACACCACCCTAAAACAGCACAACATCAAGTTTCACTTTAAATCTGCACAACACTCTATGATCTACTGTAATCAACACTATGACCTATGACCTAGTGTAAACCTACTGTAATCAGCACTATGACCTATGACCTACTGTAATCAACAATATGACCTATGACCTACTGTAATCAACACTATGACCTATGACCTAGTGTAAACCTACTGTAATCAGCACTATGACCTATGACATACTGTAATCAACACTATGACCTATGACCTACTGTAATCAACACTATGACCTATGACCTAGTGTAAAAGTACTGTAATCAGCTCTATGACCTATGACATACTGTAATCAACACTATGACCTATGACCTACTGTAATCAACACTATGACCTATGACATACTGTAATCAGCACTGATGTATGACCTACTGTAATCAACACTATGACCTATGACCTACTGTAATCAGCACTATGACCTATGACCTACTGTAATTAACACTATGACGTATGACCTACTGTAATCAACACTATGACCTATAACCTACTGTAATAAACACTATGACCTATGACCTACTGTAATCAACACTAGGACCTAGTGTAAACCTACTGTAATCAGCACTATGACCTATGACCTACTGTAATCAGCACTATGACCTATGACCTACTGCAATCAACACTATGACCTATGACCTACTGTAAACCTACTGTAATCTATGACCAACTGTAATTAGCACTACGCCTGTTTTCTTTGCTAATGCGAGGTTAGACTAGCATTAAATCCAGTAGTTAGCATACCTAGCTTAGCAATCAAATCAAATTCGAGCTAATGGTTAACACTGCAAACTTGCAGAGACTGAATGAAGTTTTCAGGCAAAACAGCATCGTTTTAAATACGTAATAAAACTCTGACACATGAAAATACGACTAACTTAATTTCAACTGTTAGAACATGTACTTTTTTCCTTTTAAAACTTAAAAGTAGCAACTTTTCTTTTTAACTTTCAGTTGACTACACGTTTTGATTTTCTATACCTTCAATTAAGTATAGTTACTCAGTACTTGGTCCATCCCTGGTGCTGTTTTACACAGTTATTCCAAAATGAGATTATGTAGTTTAAGCACGTCATTTAGAGCAAGAATATAAAGATTTTGGGTGAGACAGTTCGACTAGATCAGACTCATAGCTACTGTAGTTCCACGGTGAAGCCAAAGAAGCAAAGCTCAAACACTAAGCCTGTCTTTGGCAGATCGAATGAATCTAAAAAGGGAATTTGTGTACATTTCTTTCTTTATTTTCCTCCAGACCGCCGCTTTAAATCAAAAGTCACGACCGTCCCCCAAAGCAAATGGAATACAGGACACGCCGAGTCCTGCTTTGAGAAACACTCAGAGAGAGAATTCTCTTTATTACAGGATGATCGCCGTTGCTGTAGGAAAACAATCCCTGATTCAATCCGGCCCGGATCACTAAACATATCAAACCTGTCCAAGACAACATCAGACTCGCTTCTACTGCAGGATGAATTATTCTGTAACAGTGCCATCTACTGCTCAAAACAAACATCAGCAGTAACAGGCATTCATGAAACAAGGGACTTATTATTGCTTTCAAAGAGCAAATAAAGTGTTAATAAAGGATTTATACCACAAATTACCCTGAAAAGATTTTGCAGTCCTATTTCACGCGTTAGAATATTGTCCGTTTCACAAAACCATAGCTAAGTAAGCAATAAAACACAGTGTTGCGCTGCTCTAGAAAAAACTCTACCACCTGAGGCAGCGTGGTGGTGTGACGAAGGAAAAAGACTCTTAAGTTCCTATAACATCGTAACTACTGAAAGGATTTGCCGACAGTTACAATTTTTTATTACTTAATGAACACCACATCCCACTCTTTATCCATTTATCGTTACATTTACGATTGTGGAACGCCTTTGAAACCAGCACGTTACGGCAGCTGTAAACAGTCGTTCCCTCAGCAGCATCTCTATTTGTGTACATACAGGTACGTGATAATGCCTTTCAGCGTTCCACACAATGCCTCAGCGTGACCAGTTCACGTCAGCACACAGGACAACAATGAGAGGAAATATCAGCAGAGCTGGCATTCATCCCCGTCCACCCAATCCAGCACTCCGTCCCAAATCGCGACGCTGTCTACTACACCGAGTGTCCTACTCTAAAGCCTCTGAGCACACGATTCGACTATGAAAGGACGCGCTCGGTTTGAGACAAAGCCTTTCGTCTTTGTGCCGGATCTTATCGCTGTTTGCGCCGTGAGCTAGGCCGTCGTGGTCGGGATAACCCGGGATAGTGCTGGCATCTTGTGTGGAAAAACTGAGACGGGGTTAGGGATCATGAAAAATCCTGTTTTTCACGCTCGTTCTCTCCGAGTGTGTCTTGCATTATCCCCCCCCCCCCGAAAAAAAACCCACGTCCAGACTGTGGTCAAACATGGAAAGTAGATTAAACATGGTCATCTTATTGTTTTTCTTTTCAAATTCTTTCCATCTTTCTTTCACAGACTTGATTCTGAATTACGGATTTTCTCGCTTTGACCCCCGTCGCGTTCGATCACCCCGAAGGATATGATTATAGCACATGAGCTCACAAGGAAATGATCTTTCATTAGTGGCGAAGGAACGAAGGGCAGTGTCATTATCCGTGCAGGAAAGATGAGAGAAAGCTGGACGACGTAAAAACTTTAGGGGTGACATCGTTTCTCCGTGATTAAACCACGGCCGAGCAGGAAACGATAGCAATTACTGTACACAGAGACCAGCTCGGCTCGGCCCGGCCCACGTGTCGGATCGGCTCGAACCCTCCGCCCAACAGGAACCCTGGAGCGAGGAGATAAGGAAAGGGGCGCTGCTAATTTTATACAGGAAAAGCAGGAAATGTGACAGTTTCCCTCTAGAAAAACAGTGTGAGGCAGGCAGGCTGGCTGGCTGGCCTTGGAGGGGATCCTGTGGAATACAGGGAGGAGGAAAGAAGGAAAAAAAAGAGATAGTCAAAGCAGAGAGTGAATTCAGAGGAATATACTAGAGGCTGGAGGAGTGAAGGAGCTGAAGGACCAGAGTGAATGTACATCTCAGCTCCCTTCTTCTCGGTCAGTCCGGACGGAGCGATGGCCGATAACAGCACTCATCCCATCCTGGAAATACTTCAGTCCTTCAGCACGAGTAAGACACTTCACTCTCTGTATCTCGGTATATTTCTGTCCGATATTAAGCGCCGAAGAGTTTCAGGGCAGAACTGTTTTTAGAGGATACGGAAAATCAAATAGCCTGGAATTTTACTACAGAGAACCACAAAAACACCACAGCGCTCAGGTATTTTTCCATTCGCAGCTCCTGCTCTGTGACTTCCTTCCAACTGTTACTGGTCCTTTTCTAGATCTTTATAGTAATATTTTAGATTTCTGTCTAGGGTTTTCCACCGAGCAGGGCCTAGAGCCATTGTAGAACTGCTAAAGCAAATGTTTGTGCACCCTTACTTCAAAATAATACACATTTAATGTGTGTTCGGGCCTCATCGACGTACCATCATTATCCTAAATGACTGAAATGCTCAGAAATACTATTACTACTCATTATTAGTATTGAAATTATCAACTATTTCGAATGTGGTATGAATAATTGTGAACTTTTTTTTTTGTTGTTTTTTTTTTTTTACTTGTTCCTGCTGTTTGGTTTGGACTTTTTCAAATATTTCAAGCTGTCTGATTTATACATCGCAGGGTCTCGACAGGCAGCTCTAAACTAACGATATTATAATTACAGCATCAGATATAGAATGCAAAAAAAAACAAAGACAGAAAAACAAGAAAATACTCAAACGTTCCCAGAAAATTCATCTTAATCCAGATTCATTTCCACATTAGAGACTTCTTAAGTCATAGTTTAAACCCTGTATACTATGCATCGGGATGCTCGTCTAGTGTGTATCCTAGTGATTAATGAATGCAATTAATTCATTCATTAATAGAAAACAATCAAGTTGATAATTATAAGAAGAGAAAATTCATTTTCAATCGATTTGCAGCACTATTTTTAAGTGTAATCTGTCGTATTCTATACGTCAGTGTTCTTTTTGGCAACTGGTGTGTTGCCTTCTTGGCCAGAGCTCACAAATAAATCCCTAATTTTGAAAAACACAACTTTTTATAAAAAACAAAAAAAAAAAAAAAGTTCTGTGGTAAAAATTTTCAGCCCAACGGCTCCCTGCCAGTAGTAATAATGCTAAAATTCACTACTCCTGATGTAACACCATGACACCCCATTTCGAGCTCATTTATGTGCTTCCAACATAATGAGGAACAAAATTGCCTTTCCGTCGCATAATCCTCATTAGCCATCTGAACGCTGGGTTCTATCTGCCTGAGCCAAACAGCTCTTCTGAACACTTCAGCAGAGCGGAACAGCACAGCACGACTCCTGACTGCTTTTACCCAAACTTAGGAAAGACTGCGGAAGAAATAAGGAAAAACAATAATAAGAACCCTCGCCATTTGTTTTCTTCCTTATGTCGTCTAAGAGAGCTTTCTTTTTCCACTGTCGCCTCTGGCTTCTTCATTAGGGACGGCGTTGCGAGTTGACTTGCTGTGAAACGTAATACAGTACAACATGAAAGCAAGAAACAATTTAATCATTAGTAGGAAAAATACAATGACTTCTGAGTGATAAGACGGCAAGCATTAAAATAAGCATCGGTGCTATATTGCTGGATGAATAGTCCTAACTTGTAATATCACATTATTCACAGCTGGGTTTAATTTAACACAGTGGTTTCCATGCTTATTATTATTATTATTATAATTCAGCACCTGATCCAGCACATCCTCGTGTTGACAGTTATCTTAATAAAGCCCCAAGATACTAAATTGAAGTGTATCTTGGGTGTAATAAAATAGTACCAATGTTCATTTTTAGTAATACAATGCGCTCTCTCTCTCTCTCATAAAGAAAACATACTCACGGTTTGAAGGATAAGCTGACTGAGCACTCATCTGCTACGTTTATGGCTTACTTTACAGACATGGTCATTGAGATTTCTCCTCCGATGGTCTCCATTTCTTTTCCATTTCTCTTCCATTCTCCAAACGTTTCGCTTTTTTTAGATTTTAAAGGAACGATACTATTGATTCATTGACATGTCATGTTTACGTATTTCATATTGGCCTCAGATGACACGCTGTAGTTTTCTGAGTGTATTTACATTGCACTTTCAACTTGCCTGGACTTATTACTGCTCCTCACTCGAGCCGCTATCAAGCAAGAGAAGTCTGAACACCGCCCTTTCAATCTAAATGTAGGCTACTTCTGGATTTCTGTAATCTACTTATTTATTTTTTTAAAAAAATGAACTGATGTTTAAAAAGAAAAACTATATTGTCATTTTATTTTGCATCCATGGTCATTTCTCCTCCCTCCCTCTCATCAGGAGACGTGATCCTTGCGTTCTGTTTGTCCATGGTGGTGGGACTCCTGCTGGGCGCTTTGGTGTACGTGGTCCTCACTTGGATGGCACGTCGTCGTGCGTCTGCCACCATCACCCGCATGCCGGCGCCGCGGTCCTCGGGCCGCCCGTCTTCCCCCCGCACTCGCCCCGTCTTCAGTCGCCAGAGCAGTGCCTACGACCGGCGCAGCAACAACAGCCTGGCCAGTGCCGCCTTCTCCTTCCATCGGCAAACCACGTCGTCACCCGTCGATCACGCCGACCTACTGGGTCGCAAGGACAGCTTCAGGGCCTCCACCTTCCACCCACTGATCCAGTGCAGCCAGATCGCTCGCGAGGCCGAGGAAGGAAACCACGGCACCCTGACCAGCAGCGCCGGAGCCACCGGCACTAACAGCACAGCCAGCTCCATGGTCACTCCACCAAGGCCCAGGCCCAGACCGGACTCTTTCTGGGGCAACAACAGTCTGAGAAGCTTAAGTGTCACACAGACCCCTCCACCAGCGTATGACAGCATCATACGAGCCTATCAGGAGACCAGCACTTGAGGCATGAGCATAAAACGCCCCCTTGTGGAGGAGAACGTTCATAGCCCTGGATATGATAAGAGACTAGATGATCTCTTGTTGAATTGCGAGCTGCTTTTCAATGCACAGTGTGAACACAAAATTGTCATTTTTGTTACTGTCACTGAGATAGACGTCCAGAGAGAACGACTGTAATGATAGGATTACTGGCACTTAAACTGGAGACAGAACACCGGTCACACTCACTACCAAACTGTGCAACGAGTGTAATGACTGAACGCTGATGACTCAGTATGCATGGAGTCATTGTTATAAAAATGTGTTTATTCACAGTGTATTTTGTTGACATCTTTAATAAAAAATTTAGACATGACTGTGTATTCTTATTTGATTAACCTCCTTTAAAATCCCTTCTATTAAACTTTGATTTCATGCTTAGCTGTAACAATAAAAGGAAAATCCATGCTTGAATGATTTGCATATTAATCGTTATAATTAACACATTCAAAGAACCTTTCATCGACCCCTTATTCTGCTTTCACTTTGGTTAACCCTTTCCTACATTACCCACGATGCCATTCCACCGGCTGATAGGAGATGTAGGTGCATTTTACCTTCGCTTCATCTGTACCAAAAGACTAAAGCGATGCGGCGGCGCGTCAAACAGTTCATGAAATGTACGACTACAGAAAGATGTTCTCTGATGCAAGACAGCCCAAGTAATATATCTTTTTTATGCCACATGCGACATTCAGGCTCATTGCTAACTGTGTAAACAATGAGAATGAGACAAAAACCTGATTTTAAAAAACAGCCTTAACACCAAAACTGGCTGTGCAGCAGATTTGCAAGAATGTTTTAAGATTGTTTAAGATGTCTGCAGTTTATATCACGGTAGAAACAAGCTTTATCTAACAGTGGATCAATTTTGTCCTGGGTTCTCGTTTTTAATGTAAACTTCTAGGTATAAGCAGAATAAAGTAGTCGCTTAGAGCCTCCACGCCACTAGGGGGCAACGTAAGAATTCATGTTTTGTACGATATTTTGCTGCTGAGAGATGATGAGGTCATGGATGTTACCACTGATGTTTTCAAGCGTTTACAGGTTGCAGTTTGAGAAGTAGGACTGGGGTGGGTGGGAAGGTGGAGAGCGAGTCATTTAGGATCCCAGCAACCACTTGTTCGCGATGCCTGAATTGAGACGATCTCTCAGTACTTAGCATCGGCAAAACAAGCCAAAACACTGACATGCCCTAACAGCTAGTCAATCAAATAAACCACTCCACTAGTACATGTTGAACACAGCACATGATTGAAGTGTATTCATACTTACATCATTTTTGGGAGGTACGCCAGTAAAAGTACATTGCGTACATCCTGACAGTGACCTGATGTTCCTTGATGCACTGGCTGGATTTCCGTTTCCCTGAGGTAGGCATTCTTTAATGTATCTGACCTCCTGTATGGTGACCTGCAACAGCTGCAACATGACATCATTACAAACTTTGAAACGAAGTCCAAAATGTATTTCTATTTCACATATTATGCTTTTTTTTTTTTTTATTACACAAAGTATTGAAACTTTCCCCTGAACTTTTTCTATTGACCACCAGTTATGTGGATTCTGGTAGCTGCTCAAGATTGGCGCTAAGAAGAACTTATGCGCCGTTCTAGGAAAATAATCCACAACAGGGTGGTGTGACGGGGTCTGAAATTTGTTACTCTTCTTCTACTACAGTGATTTGCCAACGATTGCAAATTATTCAAATTAGATCATATTCACGGACTGCCGCACTCTTAGATCTGGAATACACTGTGGAGGTGAAATATCTTATTGTTTATTACGTTCATGACGTTTAGCAGACGCCGTTATCCAGAGCGACTTATAGAAAAGCTTTAGAGTCTCTATCAAAAACACATCCTCATGCTAGTTCACTAGGTCATGGACTAAGAGTACCATCGAGAACATTTCATGAAAAAGAATTGTTTTATTTTATTGGCTTTAATTAAACAATATAAAAAAGATTAAAGAAGACGAGCCGATACAAAACCATACACTAAAACAAGTAAAACTGTATAAACAGAGGACGGGCCGGTCTGTCGTAAACTGTGCACAAATGTCTTTAGCAGTCGCTTATTATAGTTAATATGATATATTATTAAATATTTATATCGGCATAGAAGGGAGTCAAATTAAGTTCCACTTCTGTCTATTAGCCTTTACACTGATCATTCATTTCGTGCTCCCAGCTGCCTGTGCACGTGACCTTTTATGGAGTTTTTGGGGGTGGCACTACATGCAAATGAGCTGTGTCGGGAATCCTCGGTTCCTTTTGTAAATCAAGCTGAAATTCTTCATTCGGTTTGGCTTACGCAAACCTTTACGCACAACTTTACTAGTTGACCAGTAGTTAGCAGAGAGTAGATGACTGCACTTCAATTAACAGCCATACACAGGATATAAATTACATATCCAGCTCCAAGGCTTCTTCAGACTGCACTGTTAACTCCAAAATAAATACAGAATTAAATCAGTGCGAGAAATTTGCAAAATAATTAATCCACGCATCATAGTACACGGTTTTATAAGCATTAGACATTTGAACTGGGACTTTTCACAAATATGGAAAATGATGCTTGGAGAAACGTTTAATTTTAGGCTAGTAACAACAATCATACATTTATTTATTGATATCTGTGGCCTACATAAAACATTGGAGTTAAAATACAAACAATTACTTCACATTTTTGACAAATATATTGGTGTGTTATCAAGGAAGTCAGTTATCAAGGAAGCTAGCTGTTTATGTTGTATTCCTAACTAGCTAGCAACCAAACGTTACAATGTAAATATTACTCAGTTTGACTAATAACATGTGTTGTGTAATTATGAGGTAAATGTTTATTTTTCTGTTATTTTTTTTATTTAAAACTGTGAATAACGCGTTCCCTAAACATATGTTCAACTGGAAAACGTTATCTGTAGCATGAAGCTGATCCGAATTGCACATGCGCAGTAAGTCGGCGTTCCCAGCAGCCCGCGTGCAAGTGTCCATTGAAAGCGAATGACTCATGAATCAGGGCTCTTTTCAGTGAGTCAGATCATTTGACGCAGCTCACTAAGAAGATCCGACTCTTTAGGCTCCCAAACGACTCATCGCCTTTTTTCTAAACCGCGCTAAAGTTATTCACCGTCTTTTGTTCGTTTTTTTTATTTTTTATTTTTTTTATTTTATTTTATTTTTTAACCGATTAAATCACACTACAAGAGTAACGACACTGCGTACATCGACATTAAGTATTGATGTATCAAACGAGTCGGCTCCTTGAGTCGTATCTTTGAGGTGAACGTTGAGAGCCTACACTTAACCATAAAAGTGATATAATAAAAGTGACAACATTCCATTATGAAAAGAAAAGAAAAGAAAGGTCAGACTTCATTCTGTCTGAAATATTTCCAGAATAATGAAGTAAATTTCGTTTGAGTAAGTTAAGTCCGCTCCACTTCAACATCCTTACAACAGTGATAAATTCGCTAGTCTATACAACCCCTAAACTTGCAATGTATTTAAATATCTCAGATTTTCATTATGTTGGCATTATTTTGTTGAATTAACAACTCAATCTTAAATTCACAACAACACTCTCAGGCACAACAGAGCCAACTTATGATTGAGGCTAATGACCTAGCAAGCTCTTTTACACAGATAATGTAAAAAGTGGAAAATGATTAAACATGATAAATATTTTCCTTCAATTTATTTTTTCATTTAAATAAATTTTTACTTTGCATGACTAAAATTACACTTAATTACATTTAGCATGATTGCTAACTGAACATCCATGGATTCTGCTATGCTGAGAAACATCACAACTCCTATATCTTTTGTTTTAAATTTATGCAGTAAAGGTAAAATATCAACAATAATATTCAATCGTTATATGTCAGCTATAATTTATATGGCAAAAGAATTGACAATAATAATAAAAATGGGAGAAAAAAAACAACAACAACCAACAAATACGTACAGAATATCAATGTTTACAAAAACGCTTGTTGTGTTGAAAACATTTGTTAATGTAGATATGTAATTACACAGATGTGTGGATACAGATTGCCTTAAGAATCAGAATTGTATCGTTTCATGGGAAAGGTTTACACCCAAGTATTTTATAACGCACTTCTTTTATTTTCGTTATTAACAGCACATTTACAGAGGAGCGTCCAAGTTAAGCTCTCACGTTGTTGACCTGACCATTTAAAGATTGGTACTTGAATATTTTTGATGATTAATAGTTATAATTATAGTAGCTAACAGAAATTACAGCATTCTTTAAAGAGACGTTCTCTATAAAATGCATGTTTACCCTTAATCCTGTAATAATAATAATGTCAGCAACCATGAACAGACTTTTAGGAAAATATATTCGAGACCATGACGGTAATTTAAGATAAATAATTTCTGTACATTTCTGTTGCTCTTGAGACTAGTTGCCCTTCTCAATGCAACATGCCTCTGGTATATCTGCAAACTTTCTACACAAAATCAGAAAATAATATTTTCTGCCAGACAAATATAAACACCTTAACTTTTTTTTTTAAAACTAGTATGGGTTTTGTTTTGATTTGTTTTTAATTGATGATTTTAAAAATAAATAAACATTTTAATCACCTACAATATGCAACAACCCTAAACTGCATAAACTGTATACAAGTGTACATGTCAAGATTATTGCTATTATTTTGTTTAAAATGATAACAAAGTTAGAACTACTACTACTACTAATAATAATAATAATAAAGCTTTGTTGTTTTTATTTCAGATTACTTTCTAATCATTTGAATCTAAATACATATATTCATATTTATTCATGTTTTAAAATAATTTGTTCATGAAAGTTGATTAAATAAAGAAAACTACCAGGTCTTGAGTCACATATTCTGTTTTTTTTTTTCACTTTTTGAACATATTTTTGCAGCAAAACAAAAAAAAAAAAACGAATAGGTGATGATATAACACTTCATATCTAGTAAGTGGCGAAACCCTTATGTTCTGTTTGGGATCTATATGACCCCAGACCCTCTTCAAATAGTAAATAAATAAATAAATAAATAAAAATACATATGCATCGTTATTTTTCTTATCCTGATATTTCATGAATTTTCCTAATTACATAAGATCTGTTCAGAAATGTGTTTTTTGCTTAATGATAATGTTTATGATCCGCTATGACACAGCTACACACGTGATGTTGACTCGGGTAATTTTCTGTGGGAGGAAGAGGAAATGGAAGAGGAAATGGAATAGGAAAAGGAAAAGGATTTTCACATGCTTTGAATCTGTTTGGTACCAGAAGGTCCAAATCTCTCTCTCTCTCTCTCTCTCTCTCTCTCTGTCTCACACACACACACACACAGTCAGACAAACATACTTGCTCTCACTCTCACGTGTACACACAGACACATACACACATATACATGCTCTCTCTCACTCACTCACACACACTGACACACACACACACAGTCAGACAAACATACATGCTCTCACTCTCACGTGTACACACACAGACACACATATACATGCTCTCACATGCTCTCTCTCTCTCTCTCTCTCTCTCTCTCTCTCTCTCTCGCTCTCTCAAAAAAAAATTACATTTTGCAGTGTTTCCACAGAGGGGGAAAGGCTGCATCTGTGAGCATGTGTGGTATACACCTGTAAATCTCCGGAAAAAGTTTACATTTGGCTGTCCTGTTGCCCAGATGATGTGTATGTACTTTTTGCACATAGTTAGTTTGCCTGGTTAGTGAGTGTAGTTAAAAAAAACTTTTGCATTTACTTAATCTTTCCTAATATATATATATATATAAATTTAAACAATCATATCTGGCCGGGGTCACATTAACCCCAAACATAAGTAATGTTAATATTTTGGAAAACAATTTTTCCTGTGATTTTTTTTTTTTTAAACAAAAGGGATATTTATATTTCTTAATAACATATATAGAACATATACAGCTATATTATTTTCATTATTTTGAAGAAATGATATGGTTATTTCTATATTTAGCTGCTTTTCTGCAATGCACATTCCTACTCCAGTAAATGTAAGAGTTAATGATACGCGTATTTCTATTATTTCACCAGTTCAATAAGCTCAGGATAAATGGAACATTTACGCAGGAAAAAAAAGGTCTTATTTCATAATTATAATGACCATTTTCACACTTTAATCATTGTGGTAACAGTGACCCCAAACAACCAGGAAGTGAAGCAAATCTCAGCAGAACTTCAGGGTTAATAAAACATATCTATTGAAGAATGAATTCTGAAATACTGACCTTCTTGCAGGTACTGTACTGTACTCGTTGTTCCTCAACTAAAAACATCCCGAATACCACAAGATGGCGCAGTAACAGTGCGATATTCTCGAAAACACGGTAAACGCTCGATTCCATTTTATAGTTACGTCATACTTGGTAGTTTACGGTAATTGCGTAGCTCAATATGTCGGATACTTCCTGTTTACATGAGGCTTTGGCTGCAACTGTATTAATGAAAACTGGAAATAGATTTCAGTCAATAAATCTTTCCTAGTATTCATACTACTATTAAACAAGGTAAATTAGCATATGTTCTTTATTTTATTTTATATGGTATTTTAGATAACGCTAACCCAATCTGGCTAACATTAACGCAATAACAGTGAGGTGACTGGCTAACATTGTGAAGTTTTTGATATATATATATATATATATATATATATATATATATATATATATATATATATATAAAACTATACTGTTACTCGATAAAAAAAATAACAGTTAAACTTGTAACAGTTTTATTGGTCAGCTTACACCATCATGAGATATTTCTAGCAAGCTTGAGGTTGAATATCAAAATCCTCTTTGTTTTATATGAAGTGCACTTGAAGCCGTTATGTCATTCCTTACATTAGTGCCCTACATAGGGAGCAGGGCGCCATTTTGAATTCAGCCCTTAAAACAGCCATAAAACTAAACAGTCTGCATTGACGTGTAAATATCACTACATGCAGCCATGTTATTCAGGAAATCTGTTTCTTTTAGACACTCTGTACGCTTCTTATGATTAATCCAGAGCTTTTAATATGATAATATTCACATTTTAAGTGTATACATGTATCTCCAGCGCTGTCCTTGAACCCTAGGGCAAATTTGTGTTTGTCACAGAGTGTAACTTTAACTGAAGAACCCAAATGATATTTTCCTTCTCCATCAGTGTGCAGATGTCAGTCACCGCCTTGCGCCTGATCCCATGTCGGAGGCTGAGCTCGACAGGTCCGGGCCTGAAGAAATTCATCACGTGGAAAGATTTCTGTACGTCTTCTTTTGAGGTGTATCATCGTTATTGTTAGAATGTACAGCCGAAAAGGCATATTCAAAATCTGCTCAGACGATACAAATAGGTTTGGCGCGTAACCTTATTAGAGCGATATTAGAGAATATTGCTTTGTCTTCTTTATTTTGTCCTAAGTGTGTGCAAACTTTTGCACACAACCGTAACTTCTGTGCGACTCATATGGACCGTGTTATTCATGTCACTGGTCTCTACTTCTTTCTTTCTTGCAGGGAAAATCACTAAAGTAACCGGTGCCATCGTACTGGGGTAGGCTTTATCCGTTCTATTATTTTAATCGGATGTTTTTAAGCTTAAGTAGCGCTCCATTCTTATATAAAAATGACTTTAAAAGGATTTTAGTGCAATTAACATTCCATACTTAATATATAATATATGGAATATTATAATATGGAATATTATAATATATGGAATATTTTATATGTGGGTCAAAGATGAGTTGTGCCCTTTTTTTTTTTTTTTGCATCCGACGGCTGTTCGTATGTACAGGAAATTACATAAAATTATTAATGTGCATGACAATAAATATTACACAACAACATATGACTTTTACTTCTCTGTCTCAAAGATGTTTCCAGTAGAATAGCCTACACATTAAGTTTGGAATAAAGTGTTTAAAAAAAAATACTTTTGAACAGGATGATCGGTATAAATGATTATTTTGTCGTCTGGGAAACATGTACATATGTACATGGGCTTTAAACAAAGTAACCGGTTCATTTGTGTAAATTCAGGGATTGTGTCTTGTGGACTATACGTAAACATCTGTTATGTGAAATTCAGGCCTCTTGTTTTTGTTTTTTTTTTTAACCGATGAACACTGCAGATTCTGCGAGGCGGATGTAAACTTATGACCTCGGCCGTATATTAGCAAGAAAACTGAACAGACTCCAGTTCAGAGAGCGTAAAACGTTCAAGAATCCTGTGAAATCTGGTGTTAGTTGTGGTCTTTTCTTTACACAGCACCTGTGTTTTTATCACATACGAGGTCGTCACGCTGAGACAGGCGGTCACCCTCGACACCCGGGCTATTCTCCAAGAAAAACAGAAGTCTTATATCTACCTAACCCCCATGACTAAGGTAGAACAGGAGACCCTTGGCACCAGTACGTTCCTGCTTTCATCACCGTCCTAACGTGTTCTCAGATAGCCTTAGGATAAACTCAAACACCATTTCACACTGACTCATAGAGCAAGGATCATTCCATCTGTTAATATTCTACTCCTTTATAAGTTAAAAATAAATAAACATGCATCGATGAGTAACACAACAGCTTTCTTGTTGCCTCAATGTTGAAATGAACTTTTTCCATCTAGATCTTACCTATAAAATCAAGAAGGAGCTTCATAAAGCAGTGAGGAAACTTATTGAAATTTCATCACGAGTCCTCCAACGTCCCCTGGACGGTAAGAACCAGCTCTGGTTACACAGTTTATGATCTGTTATGTAAATACAGTGCTTTCTGGACGTATTTATTTTACATCGTTTTTTTTTTTTCGACAACGGCAGTTTTAAACTTCTCCGCACCCTTACGGTTATTATTTTGTGACGCCCTCCCTGGAGAGAAGAACTGCGCAGAGTGTCTTCCTGTACCGTTTAACAAGATGGAGACACTTCATATGCTGTGTGTGTGTGTGTGTGTGTGTGTGTGTGTTAGAGCGCCTAAGCCATCTGGATGCAGATCCTCATGAGTTGGCTCTGTGGATGTTACTGAAGCGGACCAGCTCCACCAGTCGGTCAGAGCGGCTGCAGGCCGTACAGGACCTGGCACACAGTCACTGGCAGGGTGAGAGAGAACCGTGTGATGAAATGTATGACCAGCTCTTCAATCTCCATCCACTGCATCTGTAGCGTATGTGATTAGCACAGACCGTAATTCCCGACGGATTTCCTGTACTGAGAAAAGCACACACGTTTGTGTCGAACACGCTTGAAATGGATGTCTACGGCCAGTTATATAGAATATAACATAAATATGGAATACGATGATCTTTCTGCTCGTGTTGTGCCTTTATTTATTTCTCTGCTGTTTCTGATTGGCCCGCTGACCTGTCAATCACAGATTACCACTACCAGACAGCGGCTCAGTCTATAGACCAGCGCACGGCTATAGGTCTGGCTCGGACTCCGAACGTAGACCTGCGCTTCTTCCTGTCCCCACCCACACTGCCTAAACTGGAGGATGTGAGTGTATACATCTATGACGTGTGTGTGTGTGTGTGTGTGAATTCTGCTACATTATGAGATCTGGTTGTTTGCGTTGGCGTTAATGCTGCATCACGTTGTCAGGAGTTTCTAATAGAGGATGGGTTGAGGCAGCTGCTGGCCTCTTTGCCTCAGTCAGAGGTGGATCAGTGTGTGCAGTATTTCACTTCGCTGGCACTGAGAGAGAGCACTCAGTCCCTCGCTTCTCAACGGGTGAGCAACACACGCACACACACACACTCACACCAAGAATACATCTTTTTCAAGCGCAGTCATAAAAGCATCATTATAACACCATGATTTGAAAAAAAAAACCCAACAACACCAGGAGCATTTTACACCACAGCGCTGTTGAGTTCTGGATTCTGATTGGTCAGAAGGTGTTGAATAGTTTTCTACTGTATAACGGCAGGTTCATATGAATGCGCTCGTGATAACGTTATCGTTGCTGTAGTAACGGCTTACGCATATAAACAGATTTTAAAAATCTTTGATAGCGTTTATGGAAGGAGTCTCCAGTGTCAGCGCTTTGTATCTCTCACTAGTAAAGCCGAAACATTCCACAACATGAAACGTGACTATAAATGGATAAAAATGTACGGTGTAAGCGTTGACATCGTGTACGTTGTTGTCTTAGCACTTTTTTTTCATATTTGTTGTGATTGTAGGGAGGGTTGTGGTGTTTCGGGGGAAACGGACTGCCCTATGCACAGAGCCTCACCTCCGTCCCCTCTGAGAAGGTGGAGTCTTTCTGCCTGCAGGCCCTCGTACAGCACTCAAAGGTGAACACACACACACACACACACACACACACACACGGACTCATCTATCGTGCTCTATTAATATCTATAATCTTTACCACACAGGTGCCGAGTCATTGTGATCACATAGTGGCCAACGGAGGACTGCAGCTTTTACAGAGAGTCTACCAGCTCCGACGGGACTCGCAGAAGATCCAGCGCAACATCGTACGCATCATCGGGAACCTGGCGCTGAACCAGAGCCTACACACAGACATAGTGCAGTCAGGTTCGGCTAGATCTTCACACACTTCCTGCCTATCGTGTCGGAGTGTTCATTTTAGACGCCGGTTTAGTATCTGGACTGTATACGGATAAACACTGCCAGTGTTTTTTAGGGTTTATGTAAGGAATAATAATAAAAGTGTAAAAAAAAATAATAATAAAAACCACCCTGGAGATGATTATTTTCCAGTAAATGCACATCCTGGAGCGGTTTATTCCTGTTATATCACAGCAATTTACCAACATTAACTATTTTGATTTATTACCGAACAACACATAATACTTCTTATCCATTTATAGTTACGTTTAACGTTTTGGAACGTCCACAAAACATGTCAGAGCCTCTTAAGCAGTCCGTACCAGATTTTTAGCGGCGAAAATCGCTCGATTTTCCGCGTTTTCATAAATTTGTGAGGTTTTTTTTTTTTTTTTTACAGAAAACTGATTGAATTGGCGAAATCACAATCGCACGGAATTGTTTCGCGCAGTCTTTCGCAGTGATGTTTGTTGGTAAACGAGACCTTTTTTGTTGTTGTTTTTTTAAAACGCGGCTTATGTCTTATATAAGAATCCAGAAAGCGTAAACTTCTCCGTCTTGATGATGTCTTGAAGAAATGGTCCAGTAAACGTCCCCTTACAGAAAACCTCACCACACCGATAGATTACTCAGCGTGTCCACTACGCAAGTCCCTGCGTACGCTGTCGCTATAGAAACGATAACGTACTAGAACGCGCACATTCATATACAGCTGTGATTCGCAGCTGCGTGACTGTCAGAGCTGCTGTTATAGGAAATTACTCGACGCCTTCTGACCAATCAGAATCACGGAATTCACAGACTCATCTCAGTTCACGTTTAATTCGAATTCTAGAGTATTTAACTTTTAAGTATTTAACGAAAAAATGTCTACTTTGAAGGATTTTAAATACACATGGGGGCATTGACACCTGCATTTTTATTATATGGATAACAACCCTGATATGTACGAGATACTGTACGCGTTCTGTCGTGTCGCCGCAGGTTGGTTACGGGTCCTGGCCGAGACGGCGCAGTCTCCTCACATCATGCAGGCGTCCCACGCTGCTCGCGCGTTAGCCAACCTGGACCGAGACACGGAGGTGCAGAAGTACCAGGACGGAGTTTATGTTTTACATCCACAGTGTCGCACCAGGTACTCACTCTGACACGAAGCCTTTATTTCTATATCAGTCAGCATGATCTTTGCTTCCGAAGAAGCTGATTAGCGTTCTGCTCCTCCGCTGCTCTGACCCCAGCCAGCCCATCAAGGCGGACGTTCTGTTCGTGCATGGCCTTCTGGGAGCTGCTTTCAAAACATGGCGACAGAAAGACTGCGATCTGACAGAGCATGAAAAATCTGCAGGAATCCATGAGGATTACACCGAGTGCTGGCCTAAGGTACGCGCTACATCTCGGAAAGACGGTGTTCCGGCTGCGGGTATCGTGTACCGCTTTTCCTCGTGTTCTTATTGGTTTGTCTGACCTGCAGTCATGGTTAGCAGCCGACTGCCCCAGCCTGAGGATCCTGTCTGTAGAGTACGACACGCATCTGAGCGACTGGAGGGCCAAGTGTCCTGCTGAAAACCAGAGGTGAAGAAGGGAGAAAAAAAAACAGGGGTTTGTATTGATGGACACATTTCGAGTGAGATTAATCATCTGGAGGTCTGTGCAGGAAGTCTTTAGCGTATCGTAGCGGAGAGCTGCTGAAGAAGCTGAAAGCTGCAGGAGTAGGTGAACGGCCGGTGGTTTGGGTGGCGCACAGTATGGGAGGTTAGTCATCGGTGCTTCAGGTTTTCAACTTAAAGAAATAAAACTGCACCCTGAAACACATAGAACATTTATATGGAAGAGTTTTCTTATTAGTGATTCTGGTGCTGATTTGACAGTTAGTTCCTGTGAGACGTTAGCGGTCGTGTGTCGCTCTGACGTCACAGGGTGGCTCTTAATGTTAGCAGCGTTAACACTGGAGTTTGATAATAAAGAATTGTATTTATTACAAATATAAACAGAACTGACTGTGCCATGAAAATGTACTGCACTTTTTTTTTTTTAAATTAAAATTTAAAAAATATATTTTAAATATATAAATATTAATATATATCGACGTGATAAATATGAACCAGAAAGTAACACTCCAAATAACAAATAAAAGTAGAGACGTCCAAAATGAATAATAAATTTTTTAAAAAACACTTCAAATAACACAACAAAATTAGACAGTGATGGCTTTTTTTCGCCTCTAGAGGCCGCTCTCGTACAGTATAATGACGGCGGATCCTTCTCAGCCGCTCCCGCGTTCGGGATTAAACTATCGGTGTGGATTAATCGGCAAAACCGATCGATCGGTCGAGCTGTAGTTGGCTGTATATACCTGTAATCTACAGGTGAATGAGTATTCCTGTACAGACCTCTGTTTGTACCTCACTAGGCTTGCTGGTGAAAAAGATGCTGTTAGATGCGTCTAAGGATCCTGAGCTGAGCTCCTTGGTCAAGAACACAAAGGGCGTGCTGTTCTACAGCGTTCCTCACCGCGGCACCTTCATGGCCGAGTACTCCGTAAGCGTACGCTATCTCCTGTTTCCCTCCGTAGAAGTCCGAGAGCTCTGCAAAGGTTAGACCTGCTGTGCCCCCCCCCCCCCGTCACATTTTATTCAGCAGTGGGGTTTTTTTTTGTTGTTGTTCATTTCATTCTCTCTCTCACTTTTTTTGTTCTTTTTAAATCGTTGCCGCAGACTCTCCAACCTTACGAGACCTGAACGAGAATTTCCTCAACATGGCACAAGACAAAGAGTTCAAGATCCTGAGCTTTGCTGAATCTCTGCCCACGTCAGTCGGCCCGATGCTAAACATATTAGTGGTTCCTGCCGAGTCAGCAGGTACGTCAGCGTGGAGTGCCGAAAAGGAGATCTTGACTCTCTTAAACTCGCTGCTGCGATGTTCGTCACGGTTACGACCTACGAGCGGGAAAATCTGTTCGGACATCCCTCCGTTACGTAATTAATTTCAATCAATTTGCGATATTTCAACGTGCTCTCGGCCATCGTGGACGTCTTTTTTAGCGGATTTTTTACATTTGATCTTATTTATATATACACAATGATCAGTATTTACAAGATTAGATCATCGATTATTTCCCTATAACAGCATCATAAGCATCAACAGCATCACATTAAAATAACCGATTAAGTGTACAAACAAAATCTCTCTGGCATTTTATTTATGTATTTGTTTGTGCTTAGCTATTTGAGGGCTTGTAAAGTCTAAACAGAAGCCAAACATGTCGTAGCTCGCTGCGAGCGTCAGCTTTCCGCTGTCGTAAGAAGAATCTTTGTCGACGGATTGTCCCGAATTCAGGATAGACCTCTACAGAACTGTTGATGCGGCGTCAGTTATTTCCATATTCAAATTGAAATTCTCTTTAGCGGAGTTCTCATCTTCTCCCTGTACTTCTTGCAGATCTGGGTATCGGAGATCTAGTAGAAGTGGCTGTGGATCATCTGAACATCTGCAAACCCGAGAAGAAGGACACGTTTCTCTACAAACGGAGCTTGCGGTTTATTCAGGACGCTCTTGGTGAACAGGTCATCAGCTGAACGTTCGTGTTGACGTCTTTATCATGTCATCTTCAGGATGAAAATAAATAAACAAGCAAAAAAAACAACATTATCTCTGAGCACTTCTACTACCGATTGGTTTGGATTCATTTTGTTCAGAGATACTGTGTGACCATTATATATATTTATTCCATTTCATTTACACTCTGTCAGTTTCCTGTAACGGTTATTAGTTGTTTTTATGGATGCTTCCTAGCACACTGTTGGAACACTAAGAACCAGATGGAGGATCAGCGTACTGCTGACTTGCCAGATTTGGTGCCACTACCTCAAATATACGGATGGATTTTAATTGTACAAACGGTATTTTTTTGTACGTCAGTGTTCCCGTTGAAATGATCAGAGTACGTGTCCTTGATGATGATTTAAGGGTTCAATCCGTGCCAAAATGTACCACCAGCACTTAAGCACAACAAATAAAGTGGCTGTTTGTGTGTCATCTGATGTGTTCGGAGTGGAGTCTCGGGAGCCTTGTGTAAATTATTATCTTGAGGATAATGAGAATATACAGCCGAGCGCAAAAGCTGACAAGGAGTCTGACACGGGTGAGTTACTGTTACCATGGTGAAATGGGTCGTTTTCCTGGAAAAGCACGTCTTGACGTGTTTTCATTAAAAGATCAAATAGAAATGCAGTCCTCTGTGCGGAGGACTTTCCCGTGGTGGAGTTTACAGCGTTCCGTCTGACTGTTACAAAGCACTGACACCGGAGACTCCTTCCATAAATGTTAAATAAACATTACCGTTTCAACAATTGCACGTTTTTAATCCGTTTATGCGGCGCATCCGCTGTACGAGTCTTTGTGAATGAGCTGTTGCTATAGTAACTATGATGTATAAGATTAAGCGTGTTAATAAAAACCTCAGAGATGTTCCTTCATGATCAGAAGTGGGCACAGACAGGGCTCCGGTCCGTTACACGACGTCTCTCTCACACTTGTTTACACCCCGAAGCAATGTAGAATGCTCATTCTATCTTCCAGCACTGATTGGATGGAATGGATGGGAGGGTTGGGTGGATTGATTGAATAGATGGATGAATTAATGAACGAATGAATACATGGATGGATGGGTAGTTTGGATGGATTAAATGGAATGGGTGGATGAATTGGATCGGATGGATGGGATAGATTGATGAATGAATGAATACATGGATGGATGGATTAAATGGAATGGGTGAATGGATTGGATCGAATGGATGGATAATAGCTTGGATGAATGGATGGATAGATTGATGGAATTGATGAATGAATGAATACATGATTGGACAGTTTGGATGGATTGAATGGATGATTTATGTAACTGAAATGTTTAAAAAAAATTACACACAGGTCGACTCCATTCAGATGATTCGATGTGACATCTGATGGTAACTAATTTTCGCAGTGACGGGTGAATACTTATACAATCACAATTCAATATTATGTGTAGATTCATGACATATAATCCCAGATCAAGTCATTTCAGCTCCAGGTTGTAACTACAAAATGTGGAAAAAGTCAAGGGGGGCGAATACTTATGCATAAGTATACTATGCCTTATCAAGTCCAGCGTGGAGACCAAGAGGGTCATGATAGCTCATGATAGGTCTTTTTCTTTGTTATAGATTGTTGTTTTGTCACAAAATACACACACATTACTTTTCTTTCTCTTTCATATTTTTATTTATTTATTTATTTTTAGCAAATTAATTAGATTTATTTTCTTGTCCCTTTCTCCATTCAGAAAACGTGGGGATACAAACTTTTGCACGCCATTTTAATGTTGTAATATACTCCAGTTCAGTAGATGGCGCTGTTGTAGCGGCGTTACATCAGTAATAAGCGACAAAAACAACAGGAGCTCACTCACTTTGTAAGTATTATTCTCTTCATGGCACAAAAACAGGTTTTTGACCGTTTTCTTTGAATAAATGTACAGAGACGGTGATACGGTGTTTTAAACTGAACACACGAGTGTTTGGTGAGCGATGATTCTCAGTAATCATATAATAGCAAGCTAACACGACTGCGGTAGAAACTCACAGTGGCCACAGTACGAGGTTTTACGGTAACCACTAAGCGCGTTGTGTGGTTTGTTTTCTTCACCACACAAAAAAAACACGAAAAAACTATTTTAAAAAAAAACTAAATTAATTTCAGATTACAAGAGCACATACTATAGGAGGAGCCTTTCAGGAGTGTATCGTTTATTTTAATTGACAAATAAAACATTTAAATAAATAAAAAATGTAGAACATCACTGACGTCACTTTCTTACACAGCATGTCCTTTTGGCTTTTTTAAAAATTATTATTTCAGAACGATGACAGTAAACAGCTGTCGTATTAAATAACAATAGAACAGTGCAGTAAATATCTTACAATAATAAACCGTACGGTGTATTTAATCTAGTCATTGTACAATTATAGAACTGATGTGTTAATTATTTTGTATATTATATTTATGTGTAAAAACTGGATTGTTTGTGGTGAACAAACTTAGCCAAAGCGAGCATTTATTATTTATTTGAGGAATTTTGACAAGAAGTCAATATTTTAACCAAAACAAACAAACGGTCCCTTTTCCTCCAAAGCGCCTTGTGTTTACCGTAAAACCCGGTATATACGCCCACACTTTTCTAACGTTCGTATATTTTATATCTAAATAACTTCTGTTTGATCGTAGGCACACATTTAAATACACGTTGTGGTGTTTTAAATCATTATTGTAGTCTAAAACGCTACAACGTTTCGAGTTCAGCTGTTTTCACAGCCAATGCTAACTCTATAACTTCACCTTCGCTAGCTAGCTAGTTAGATAGCTTGGTCAGATTAGCACATGTTGAATGTTTTGATTTTGCTCCTAACCCTGTTTTTTATTCCTCTTCATCTACACAAGGACGCTTATTCAGAAGATTTGGGCTGCGAGCTGACTTTGTTTTTTGTTTTAAACATGGTGAATGTGTTAAAAGGAGTTCTTGTGGAGTGGTAAGCTCTTATCTTTTAACCTCTTAAAATATCTCTCATCTTATCTTTTAAAGCTTACTGCTTGAACGTAGCGATATAACTTCAATGTCTTGCCTTCTTCAACCTCAGCGATCCTGCGATGAAGCAGTTCCTCCTGTACCTGGATGAGACCTCGGCTCTGGGGAAGAAGTTCATCATTCAGGACCTGGACGATACACACGTTTTTATTTTGGCTGAAGTTGTGCACATACTGCAGGAGAAAGTTGGGGAGCTCATGGACCAGAACTCTTTCCCCATCACCCAGAAATAAACTGCACACACTCCACATTTCTCTTTTTTCTCTCTCTCTCTCTCTTTGTTTTTGTGTATCTGGTTGTGAAACGGAGACGAGCAGTCCCCTGATTCCCACGAACACATCCAGAAGAAGCATGCAGAGATATCTACTTTCCTGCTCTAGGTGTCCTGATGTAGTACCAGTGTGTCTTTAAGTTCATGCAGAATGTCAGTACACTGATTAGAGTGCGTGTGAAACACCTATAAATGTCCGTCGAGTATTTTGTTGTTGATGATGATATTATTATTTAATTAAATTCATGAGATCAGATACTCGGTTCCATGGATGTGCTTCTCGCTTTAAACGTTTCGAGATTTTTTTTATTTGTCTCACACACAAAATTATTCGACCCCCCCCACTGCAAATCAGGTTTATTGTCAAAATGTACAGATTTTCAGCTGTTTGCGACGAACAAATCAAACAAAAGCGATTGAAATAGTTCAACATAACGAATGCTTCAAGTGGTTTCCACAAATTCAACTGAAAATGCAACTTATAATGATTTCTCCAGTCTCAAAATGATTCAACCCCCTGAATACAATCCCTCACAATAGCACAAATGTGCAAAACAGGTGTTGTCTCAAGCACACCTGATGTGACTAATCAAGGGCTTCATTAGTTGCACCAGGTGTGCTTGAGCTGGAACACATGATGAAATACCTGAACTGGCTAGAAAAAGGAAGCTATCGACGGTTTCAAGCAGATTTCTGAGAAGGCAGGTTGTGAAAAACCCTCGAGTGACTGCAAATAACCTGCAGTGAGATTTCAGTGAGCACAGTAAGGTGAGTACTAAACACAGAAGGTTTCCATGCCAGAACTCAGAAGACTTACACCACTACTGACCCAAAAGCACAAGAAAAGTCGTGCAAAATCATATAAATAAGCCACAGAGGTTTTGGATTCTGTTCTGTGGAGCGATGAAACAAATCTGGAACTTTTCGGCACGATGGATCAGCGATACGTCTGGAGGAAGAAGAATGAAGAAAGAACACTGTCCACAGTCGAGCATGGTGGTGGCTCGGTGATGCTCTGCGGCTGCTTTACATCCTCTGGCACTGGAAACCTGCAGCGTGTGGAAGGTGAGATGGATTCATTGAAGTACCAGGAAATCCTCAGAGAAAACATCGTTCCGTCTGTGAGAAAGCTGAAGCTTGGGCGTCACTGGACCTTCCAACAGGACAATGATCCCAAGCGTACCTCAAATTCCAACAAGGTTTGATTGCAGAAGAAGTTCTGGATGATTCTACAGGACCGTCACAGTCACCTGACTTGAACCCCATAGAAAATCTCTGGTGGGATTAGAAGGCGGCGGCTGCAGCACGCAAACCCAAGAATATTACTGAACTGGAAGCCATTGCTCATGAGGAACGGGAGAAGATTCCTCAGGAACGCTGCCAGAAGATCTGCATCTCGTCTACAGCAGGTCATAACAGCAAAAGGAGCTCTACTGAGCTCTAAAGATGCTCGCCATGAAGGGGGTGAATCATTTTGAGACTGGAGAAATCATTATAAGTTGCATTTTCAGTCGAATTTGTGGAAACCACTTGAAGCATTCGTTGTGTTGAACTATTTCAATCGCTCTTGTTTGATTTGTTCGTCGCAAACATCCGAAAGTCTGTCCATTTTAACAATGAACCTGATTTGCACTGGGGGTTGAATCATTTTGATTGCAACTGTACGGTATATAACTTGCAGTGAAATGAAAACCTGGCCTACTCCTCCTTAGACGGTGCATTTAAATAGCTAAATTAAAAATCAGAAATGAATAAGAAATATTTGTACAAGAATGTGCAAGAAGGGATGTACAATGTATGCAAGTATGTTATGTGTAGTAACAATACAAAGTGCAGTGCGACAGAGTCTTTATGGAGTTCTAAGGGATCTGTATGGTAGACATGTCCATGCTGAGGTGTCTGGTAGCCTGAGGGAAGAAGCAGCTCCTCCTGAGCCTCTCAGTTTTAACCATCGGACAGCGGAAACATGGTAAATGTTACAGTATTCAGGTAAAAGATGTACTTTTGTGCTGCATTTTAATGTTTTTTTTCTCAGAAAACTGAGAAAGGTCACATGGTGGCTTAGTGGTTAGCACGTTCACCTCACACCTCCAGGGTCGGGGGTTTGATTCCCACCGTGGCCCTGTGTGTGTGTGTGCGGAGTTTGCATGTTCTCTCCGTGCTGCGGGGGTTTCCTCCGGGTACTCCGGTTTCCTCCCCCAGTCCAAAGACATGCACGGTAGGCTGATTGGCGTGTCCAAAGTGTCCGTAGTGTATGAATGGGTGTGTGAGTGTGTGTGTGATTGTGCCCTGTGATGGACTGGCACCCTGTCCAGGGTGTACCCCGCCTTGTGCCCGATGCTCCCTGGGATAGGCTCCAGGTTCCCCCGTGACCCTGAAAAGGATACATGGTATAGAAGAAGATAGAAAAGGGAGGCATGTTTCTGTTTTTACATGGGAAACGAAGTCACTATGGTGTGCACGCATTTCTAACAGACCTTATCCACCCCATAATCCCCCTTTCCCTCTTTCCCTTTACAATACTGTATATCTTACAACTGTTTTATCTCTACATCATAGACATACTGTCTGTGGGACACACTACTTCTAATCTCGGGTATTGAGAGTAGGCGAATTGGGACGCAGAATTTCTGTGTGTGAGAGAGGAGCGTTATGGCGCCCCCTGTAGGTGAGGTTAGTGTAGATGATGTACTATTTAGGGACACTCCTTAGTGAAGGATTGGGGTTTAGGACGGAGCCGTGTAGCTGCACCTTTGTTGCGCAGCAGCGGCGGCGTGGAGCATCACACACACACACACACACACACACACACACACAAAGCGTCTTGTCCTCAGGATAAGGCATCAGTGAGGCCAGTCTGACAGTGCTGTCTACACGCCAAGAGCCAGAAGATGAAGAAGCGCTGCCTGGACGTATCCAAGCTCCGGAAGATGAGGAAGCTCAGACTGACGGAGAAGATTTCGGAAAGGTGGGTTCCAGCTGCTGCTGCTGCTGCTGCTGCCCCTCACCGCTTTGTTCATCATCTTGTTATTGTTGTGGTTCATATTTCACCACCATTTCACCACCATCTCACACACAAACGCAGACTCCAACCAGGATCATGCGCTCCAACACCACCACCATCATCTTCATCACCACCATCTTCATCATCTTCATCACCTTCATCTTCATCATCACCATCTTCAGGCCTGATCAATTACCTCACTGTTGAGCAAATCAATAACTAATAGCCTAATAAAGACCTGAACTCCTTGCAGCATGCATTGCTTTTGTCTACCTGGATCACATATATTATATTATATTATAAAAGGCTATTATCTTCTCAGAATATATTAGGCTAATGTCTGGATGTTGTTTATGTGATACTGCAACAACAACAACAATAATAATAACAATAATAATAATGTATACAGGCTTTATATAAAAAAAATGGTTATATATAAATACATATAAGATGATAGCCTTATATAATATGAAATAATGTAAATAAATAAATAAATAAAGAATATCCTACAAATAAAGTAATAAATAATTCAAAACCCCAATAATATAATATAAAAATAATATAATATAGTAAGATAAAGGCGAATAAAATTTTTTTAATTGAATAAATGAGCTATTTTTACATTAAAAAAAAAACAACAACGTACACTTATCATCTCAGAATCAGCCCGTGTTTTGTTTAGTTTTTCCTCACTAATGTGGTTTTGCTGATTTAAATGTTTATTTAGTTATTTATTTGTTGTCCTGAAGCAGAGCTCGTGCTAATCCTCTAGTCTGTTTCCCAAATTATTTATTCATTTTTCCTCAAATCGTTTATCTAATCATCTTTGGTGTCAGATTTCCTCATACTCTGTGTGTGTGTGTGTGTGTGTGTGTGTGTGCGTGTGTGTGTGTGTGTGTGTGTTCCCTCTCTGTGTCTTCTTTCTGCCGTTCCTTAAATAGCCGCGTCAAAAAACACTTCAGGTGATGAGATCAGAGGTTGCCATGGTAACCGAACACAAAAGGATGCTGAACAAAGGAAGTGAAAACAAAAGAGGCGCCAATGCCGCGCCATAACGCGTTCACTACAGCCTGATTCACATCTAAAAGCTCAGTGTAGCCTTTCTTATTGATCATCTGGACGTTTTCGGAACAAAACAAAGCCCATAGTGCAGGAATCCGCGCTCTGTGTTTATGTTCCCGATAAGCAGACGAACACACACACACACACACACACACACACACTCACACACACACACACAACATCTAAGGGTATATCTAACGCAGGGCGAGAGAATTTACATGAAAATTTAACAATAAAAAATAACAAGCGTAGTCTATAAAAAAAAAAAGACAAGTGTGTTAGAATCTATTCTGAAGTGATAAAAATTTTTTTAAAAAAACACGACAACATAAGGGTACATTTTTTCATGCACAAAAATCTTCTGTTTTTAAAAAAAATAAAAGCTTGATTTTTCTTTGAGGTTTTTATTTGGTCCGTAGCTGTTTTTTTTGTTGTTTTTTTCCCCCCCTTCACTGTTCTTCAGTTTCATAGGCGAATATGTGTTGCTTATATGTGTACGCAAGTTATACATATTGCTCATCTTGTATAATAATGAGAATGTTTTATTTATATATTTATATATACACCCAAGGTTGGTTTATAGAGCGATCAAAATCAATCAATCAATCAAATCAATCAATAGAACATCAAATCAAAATAATAAATAAGATGAAAGTATTTGTAAATATTTTTATTTATTTATTTATTTATTTATACATTTGTATTTATAAATTGTGTTCATAATGTGTACATTTAAAAAAAAAAAAAAAAAAAAAAAAAAAAATACTGTGTAACTTATATGCAAAGCATTTTGTCCTAAACAGCAACACCTGTGAGTGTGTGTGCAGTGAGTGCAGTGTACTTCAGTAATGATAGTGGACGTAGTAAATAATACGCGTAGCTTCCAGAGAGACATCCTCAGCTCTGCAAGCAAAACTCTGTAGGAGGAGAAACTTTTTTTCTCTGAAACCCCCTGCTTCTCTGAAACCGTGTGTACTACGTCGGATTTCTCACCGCATCCACTATACACTGTATACCTGTAGTACACTGCAGCTACTTCCTGGATTCTTATACATATACACTGTAGTACAAATGATATGTAGTGGACAAAAAAATACAACAAAAACGTGGTGTTCAGACTGTTTTGGATCAGTGAAGAATGTAAACCTACGTGAAAATACAGCGATGTGGAAGAAACTGTGACGTGTATTTCTTAAATGAATAGAAGAAAAAAAAATTGCAGAAAAAAAAAACATTACTCATTAGTTATTTATCAATAAATTTTAAAAAATCGTGTTTCTGAGGAGGTGTATTGCAAGCGAGAGGATTCATGTTTGTGTATAGTTTTAAACTAAAAGATAGAACTGTATTTTTTTTTTTTAAAATTCAACACGTTACGGACCACCGATCGGTCTTTTTTATTTATTTTTTAAAAAATCTCGAAGCTTTAAGGGTTCTTCAGTCATCCCTTTTTGAGGAAACCTCTCTTCCAAACTAGAACTCTTTAAGGAAGCTGAGAAACATTAAACGTGCAATATTTGATTAAAAAAAAAAAACTTTACTTGTATAAATAACCTGGAAGATATGTAGAACATCCATCCATCCATCCGTCTATCCTCAGGGTCACGGGGAAACCTGGAGTCTATCCCAGGGAACATGGGGCACAAAGCGGGGTACACCCTGGACGGGGTACCAATCCATCGCAGGATGGATCACATACACAATCATACACACATTCACACACTACGGACACTTTGGACACGCCAATCAGCCTACCGTGCATGTCTTTGGACTGGGGGAGGAAACCGGAGTACCCGGAGGAAACCCCCGCAGCACGGGGAGAACACGCAGCAGGAGCCACACCTGATTCCACCTGTTTAATCAGTTGGTCTTGGCTTTCAATAGACTCAGGTGTGTCTTCGGCTCGGTTCGAATGAAAACCTGCACCCACACCGGCCCTTTCCGGATAAGATTGGACACCCCTGGTATAGACACTCTACAGGCACCGTGAACCCTGGGGGCGGAGCTTCGTGAACATGGGCGGGGAATCATTCAAATCTTATTTGCACTCCTTTAATCATTCACTGTGCTCGGTTTGATGAAGGACAAATTTGTTTACTCTGTGACTCTCCATTTGTTTACTCTGTGACTTATTATTTCCTTCCTTGGTTCTAGTGCGTACTCGTTCCTGAAGTTCATGACCGTGTGGATCGTGGTGCTTTTGGCTGACTTTATTCTGGAGTTCAGACTGGAATACTTGTGGCCTTGCTGGCTCTTCCTCGGCACCGTTTACACCACGTTCCACTGCCACGGCCTGGTACGCACGTTCACTGTACATCACACTCACATTCTTGCAGCATGTCCTATTATTACACACACACACATTTTTTCAGCGTGTATTTATTGACTTTCTGTTTACGAATGAATGAAACACTGAATAAATCATATGACGCATTTGTACGCTAATACACGTCCTTATAGGTATTTCATAACTCTGTAGTTCATTCATTATCGGCTGAAGCTTGTTTCATTAACGTGCTTTAATACTGCAGCGCTGGTGAATTCTCGATTCCGATTGGTCAGAAGGTGCCGATTGACGCGCTCGTTCTAACGCTATCGTTTCTATAGCAACAGCTCGTTCACAAGGACTTGTACGGCAGACACGTCACATAATCTAAGACCGATAATTAAACCGATTGAAAACCGACGTGTTGTCATTTAACAAAGAAAAACGTGCGTAATCACAGATACGGATACGGATACGGGATGACGCTTTTCTCCGAGGAGACATTTGTTCGACATTTAGGGAAGGAGTCTCCGGCGTCGACGCTTCGTAACTTGAAGTTCTCCGACATCTTCACGACAGCGGAGTTTACACGTGATAACATGACAAGCTGCGTTTTTTTTTTTTTTTTTTTTTTTTTTGGTCTTACTAAGTGATAACAGGAACGTTTAAAATGTAACTATAAACGGATAAAAAGTACTTGAAGTGAGAAAGTGCAGTTTGATTTGTTTTCTCGCTGCTTTCTTAACCCCGCGAATGCTCTCACATTTGAACAAAGCATTCCTGTTTGATATTTACATCCACATTTATATTAAACAGTGATATGATGAACATTTTGACAGGAGTTCTAGTAGTGAACAATATTCACACGCTGCTCGATGTTTCAGGAGCTGACGCTTCTTTCGTTTCCTTTTTTAGGCCATCTGTATGGTGTTTGTGTGTGCTGCCTTCACGCTGGATATATTCTGTTTGATTTTTGTACCGCTACACTGGCTGTTTTTCGCAGCCAGCACATACGTCTTACTCAACTACATCTGGCACACAGGTAAGCAGTAGAACCTTCTCCCAGCAGAAGCGGAACCGGAAAACCGTACACACGTGATTACGTAACGTAATTCATTTTTCACTAACCCTGTTACTCTAGACCGGTGGTCCCCGACCCTCGTTCCTCGAGATCTTCCTTCCTGCAGGTTTCGTCTCCAACCCAAACCTGTTTTAGTTGATCGAGAACTTCTTAAAGCTTCTAATGATTCCGTGGTACGATTATGCTTGGAGCGAAAGTCTTCAGGAAGGTAGATCTCCAGGAACAGGGTTGGTGGTCATTGCTATATACGTCGTGTATAGAGCGGAGTGAATATGCAGCGCTGGATTTCCTGAAAACATTTTTATGCCTCTTTTTTTCTTTTTAGAAAAAGGCATCTGCCTGTCAACTGTGACTTTGTGGATTCTTCTCGTGTACACGGAGACCTCGCTCAGGCTGAGAGACCTGAAGAACCCATACGCCAACCTCTCTCACCTCTTTGCCGCACACTGGTACGTCGTATCGTTTCGAAACCGGGCGTCGTTTATTCGAACGACGACTTTAGCGTTCGTTTTTATCATCTACGTCAAATTATTTGCCGTTAGATCTTTTTTTTCTTTCTAAAATGAGTTTTCTGGAACTGACTGCGACACCACCACCGATGTTTATAAGAAAACGCACAGAATGCTATGAAGAAGCGAGAAGTGAGGCTGGGGCTGATTTCTTTCTAGCCCAGACTGTAGATTCACGCAGACTATCGGTGACAGTCACGTCAGGTGATCTCTCACCTACTAGACTGACACGCCTACTAGATCTTGATCTAGATCTCGTCAGCATTGACTGAAAAGGCCCACGTGAAATACAGTTGAACAGGGTGGATTATTATTATTATAAATTATTATTAACAGTGCAATACAGTATTAACGTC